>NC_135424.1:12025000-12125000 GCF_051991245.1 Festucalex cinctus
AGATTTATCCCACTTGGATTGTCCCGATTCTGACCTCGAAGCATTCAAGGTGAATGTAAACAACAACGAGGGCTGATTCTTTTTTTTTTTTTTTTTTTTTTTTTTTTTTTTTTTTTTTTTTTTTTTTTTTTTCCTATCTCAAAAAAAATAAAATAAAATAAAATAAAAAAAAAAAAATAAAAAAAAACGAGGGCTGATTCTGACCAATTGTTTGTTGCTGTGGTTAGTTAGTCCATATCACATTGTGTTACAAGTACACAGCAGATTCTGTAGAGTAAATTTGACTCTATTTAGAGTGGGACCAAATAGACTCAGTTTTAGAGTAGGCTAATATTCATACTTGGAATTTGACCATTCGACGTTGTTGCTACAGCAAACTGTCAGATGGGTCAATAATATGGCTCAGTCTAAACAGGGCCAGGTCGGATTTGGAGACTTGCTAAAGCAAAGCAAAAACAAAAAACAAAAACTCTGGACAGTCAGTCCTAAAAATCTGATTTGAGGAGGAATCTGACTGGAGTCAGATATGCATGCAGTTTGAATGCAGGAGTTATTAAGATTCCAACTGATACGAGCGATATACGAACACACATCAGGAGCTCAGGGTGTAGATCGGCTGTTTCCCAAGGTGAAGGGTCGTGAGTTTGTTCCTCAACCCTTGAGTGACTTTTATTTATTTTCCACTTCCTTATTTTACTCTCTTCCAAGTGTAAATATTAATTTAAAACTGAGTCTATTTGGTCCCACTCAGAGTCAAATTTACTCTACAGAATTTACTGTGTAACTAAATAAAAATAACAATACATAAAGTTAAATAAATATCTGTTTAAAATCTTCAAAATTATATTTTGCCATTCACGGGTTGTGTCTTCATGGGGGCCGCCATTGCCTTGTGAGGTCAGATTGAAGCCATCGGTGAAATTTGTCTCCTTTATTTTCCCAGATTCACATTTGGATTTCCGAGTTCAAAGAGGTGTTCCCGTGCACACTGACTGGTATGAGGAACTTGTCGGTTCATTGTTGGTCACATCTTGCCTGTGTCTTTTGTCTTGTTCCAGTTCAAGTCTTCTTCCTTATAGTGTTTTAGTGTCTTTGTACACACCAGCCTGCCTGGCTTCACTGCATTTGGGTCCTCCAACTTGCCAAATCAGTTTAGCTTGGTGTCCCAGATCCAATGCAATCCCTGTCAGCAGATTATGTTAAGAAATTTAAAATTGGAATCTTCCCATTCAGTTTCCAGACACAATTCGACTGCACAGGACCCTTTTAAAAACACCTTCAAACTTTCCTGGGTAGTGAGAAAATATTAACGGAGAGTCTGGGGCACCCAGTGAGCCAGAGGGATCACGCTTGTAGTGGGGAATAAGGGGAATCAGAGTGGGGTCTTACCTTAAAAGGCAGAATCCTGAAGCCTACTGTCCATAACGGAAGGAATGTACTCGTCCGACCTGAACCTTGACGTGTGCATAAACTTCATGTTTTACTGCAGCGTTGCTGGTACAATACCCCTTCTATAACATCTGTAGCAGAAAAACAAACAAACAAGAAAAACATTAAATATAACTGTGAAGTCTTAATTCAATATATTAGGGTTTCACTAAAATACTGGTGGAAGCAATGCAAAATGTGTAACCTTAAGATGTTCACACACCAAAACACTGCAGAAAGTACAGTGCAGTGAAAAACATCCATAACTTTGTCACATTTTATTTATCTGTCCATAGAGATTGTGATGTCACGTGACTATTTCTCTGAACACGCCCCCCCCCTGCGGCAGGAAAGTATTGGTGCAGCGCTCAAGAGCTACAATGTCGTGGAGGGCTAATATTAGCGTTTATCCATCAACTTTCCGCCAAAGAGCATTGACAGTCACTTTGATAAAAATGACATGATATACATGCGCGAGGTGGACATGTTGGATTGCCGATGACGTGTCAGTAGGTTTTTTTTTTTTTTTTTTCAACTTGGCGACGCAGCTAGTGGAATTACCTCCTCTGTTACCTGTGGGTGCTTTCAAATCAGATCATGCACAAGTTTATACAATCCAGACTTATTTCCCCTTTATGTGTGGTCAAAATCCTATCGAAATTAGCAGTTTCATGCAAATCTTGGCAGTGTTATGTACGTTAGCAGCTGCTAATTTCATTTATACTTTTATAAGTCTACTTTATGATGTTGGTCAGTTATTAAATTGTTAAACAGTATAATATCTATTAAACTGTAGCAGCACAAATGAATGAAACAGATTATTTCCCCCACTTTTTGCGTGCGGTGACAATTAGCATCTGCTGATTTAGACACGATGTACAAAGTGCGACTGCACGTTGATTCCTCTTTTGGTAGCCTGGAGCATGCTCGATCCTTTTTTTTTTTTTTTTTTTTTTTTGCCTATTCTCGTCGTTGTGGCAGCTGGTCCACAACAGCTGTCAATCATTTGCCATATACTCAAAGTGGCAGACACGTTTTCTATCATGCTGAAATGGTTGCGCTAACGGCCATTTTGGGACGCGTGACGGCAACATCAGGACTTCTATTTTTTTTTTTTTTTTTTTATTATAAAAACAAAGTGTAATAGCAAAGAATGCGATCACTTCGCTGCTCCCAGGTTTGGGATGAGATCCTGCCCTGAGTGGAGGTGCTCAAATATGGTGTGGTAAGAGTGTCCTATAAAAGGTACCGAACTAAATATAGGTGGTCCAATCTGTTTGTGAGCAACCAGTGCTATATTGGTGTAGACACTTGCTCATTAGTTGAGTTAATTTGAGACTGTAAATTATGTAGTAGTGACTTTAAATAAATGTCTTTCAATAAGAGCCCAAAGGTGTATTATTAATAAGATATTGTTGGCAACAGAGATCAGAGTGCCCTGTTATTTTTCAAAATATATTGGTGCAAAGCCCCTGTAAATACATTTAAGTTACCAACCCATATAACCAACACTGTTCTGTAGTTCTCACTGAGAGTCGTATGTAAGTCTATGCTGCATATTTGAGCAGGAATGTGAAGTTTGAATCGGACGTTGTCACCTGAGACACTTGCAACGACATTGCATGAGTCAGCTTCGTGGTATTGACTATTGAACTGATCAAATGTCAGCAGGGGTCGACTCCAACTCTAAGCTGCCCCGTCTACAGTGTTGAACACTTCCATCCTGTCGTCCTTGCACCAGTCCAGTATCCTTTTCATTTTCAGTGCAAAAGTTAACAGTCGCTTAAAGAACCCTCATTGGTATAGCTCCTCTGACTCTTTCCGATAGCCAGTTGCCATTTTTACATTTTGCCCGAAACAGAGCGTGTACCGTGGTCCTTAGGTTCCAAAACCAAAGTCATGACAAATGACCTACTACCACCCCTCTTTCCATACATTTCAACTACTCTAATACCAACAAATTAGACAGAGCTCAAAATTCGGTCTAGTTGGCATCAGCGAGACTAATTATAGGACAAGCATGCATCTGTCAATAGATGCCCCTCCCATTTATCCTCAATGACCTGACCGCATTACTGGATTCAAGGAGGTGGCAGCAGTCAAGTGGTCTCATTAGAGTGACAGAGATGCTGTTGTTGACCCAGCAGATCCAAAGAAGTCACATGATGTCATCCAGCATCTATAAGCGGAGACACTCCCTCAAGCTCAGTGCCGCTCCTTCTGCATGATATTAAGGGAATTCAGAGACGGCTGCTTGGAGGTAATGTACAGTAGCAAATAGCAAATGTATAAATGCAGTACCTCCTATTGATGGTACAGACCCATCTGCAGCAGCATAGTGGGCTGTTGCTGCACTGCACTGGGGTCATATGAGATGTAAAATAAAAATAGAGGCATGTGATTTTAGAAAGATGAACATAGCTTTGCATCAAGCTCCTTTATAAGGTGCTGCTATAACGATCATAGATCAATGTGAAACTCTGCTGAGCTCAGTCCGTTACATTCTTGCTGAACTGGAATAAAAATGAGATTACTCATTAGTCGTGCATTGTGACACTTTGCTGTCTTGAGGACAAACTAAGCACTCACCCAAGAGTCTTCCAGCTTCAATGTAGAATTTGTCATACGATCGGTACAGGAATTGAAAGGTCACTGATTACAAGATGAAAATAATATTGCAATTTGTGGCATAGGAAAATATATACTGTCCACACTACAATACAACGTGCTCATTCTAGTGAGAATGCAAGAGTATTAATGAAAGATTTTCCTCTCAATAGACTGTGCAGGTGGACCTAACAAAGTGGCTGAAGCGTGTGTAGTGGAGGCTACCTAGCAGAAGTTGGAAAAGTAAGACAAATTGAAGTTTGAGAGAAAAAAATACAGTAACAGTACAGAAGAAAAAGTTAGCTAATTAAAGGAACAGTGTGTATTAATTAGCACCATCTAGTGGTGAACTAATAATTCCATTTAAAAACCTATTATTAATTTCAATAATATGTAAAAAAAAAAAAAAAATGTCTGTCACATCAACATACATTTTTTATATATATAATCATAGGCCGAGTAATCACTAATTATATTACATATGTCATGCTGCGCCTTACAGGAGGGAGACATGTTTCACAGCTAGCGTCGAACCCAATGGGTCGACTGCCGCTTACTTTCTACAGCTGGGGCCTGTAAGTGGTCGTCACTGCGTCCCGTGATTTGGGCCCCCGCCACTTTGGTTCCTCTGCTTTGCTCTTGCTCCAGCTAGTTCTTGATAGCTGCTCTTGTTAGCCGCTCCAGCGAGTTCTTGCTAGCCACAAATTGCTCACCACTCCAGCTCGCTCGCTCATTCCAAATAATAATTTGTGGCAGCCTTGCGAAGTGTCTCCCTGAGGCACTGTACTGTGCGTGCTTCAAAATCATTGCATTCTATTAGTTCACCACTAGATGGCACTAAATAATACACACTGGCCCTTTAACTAATAACGTATTGTAGAGTGAGCCTGATGTTATTTTGTAAATTTAAGAAACTCCTCTTTAGATTCCAATTAAATGCAACCTCCCACCGTGTGTTTAGACTATCTTGTGTTTCATTCAACTTGCTGGGCACCTTGGCTAAATGCGTCTGGCTTTTGTCACAGAGGTATTCTGGTGCCTCAGAGATGACAGTGCCGTGTTTAGCTCTCGCCTTCGTTCCTGTGCGGCTCTCACGTGCTGAAGATACAAACCGAATTTTCCATAGTTACTGTCAGGCAAACAGCAGTCAACAGTGCAGAGAACTCAAGCTATCCAGAGTCCGCCATACTGTACGAGCTTACTTGCATCTGCACTGCATCAACGCTTACTCACAGTCTATCTATTCAGCTCCGAGAAAGACCCCATTCTCAAAAACCCTCCTTTTGTTGTCTTTTGAAAGGGATCTCCAGACCAGCTTCGCTAATTCAGCAAATATCCAGAACACTTAAGCCCAAATTTCTTCTAGGGAATCCTTAAGTCAATTTTCCCAGGATGAGTCCTCTCTGCATTTACATGTGGAGCATGCAGATGGTATCAAAAAATTAATCTGTCAAGCATGGAAATAATTTAACAGTTCGGAGAAAAACTATACAGTGAGTACATGACGGCGGGCGTGGGGATGGTATGTCAATATTTCATCTGCAAGATGTTGTTGTCATTAGGAATTTGATGGATTATTGGTGTCATAATAGAAGAGATAAAATGGTATTAAAATGTCATATCATGATTACATGTGTGTACATGACCAAAAAAAAAAATTTGGATGAAATGATTTTTTCTTATTCTCCTTTGTATGTGCACCGTGGCCAGGGTGAACTCAGCCTCTTGACTTGAAGTCGACCTGTGATAGGCTCCAGTTACCTGCAAACCTAATGAGGACAAATGGTAGCGAAAACAGAAGGATGAGTGTATTTGAATGTGTGTTTACACTTGAGAATGTTGTTGTGTCTTGTGTAAATCAGAGACTTGTCACTCTGAATTAAATTGATGTCTTGAAATGACATTTTAGTGCAGTTTGCACGTCTCCCTTACAGTTCTTAAGTTCCATTTCATCTCGGCTTTGACCTTCCAGTGTGTAATTTTCATGTTTTTTTTTTTCCTAGCATGCCGTATTCCTCTCATTTAAAAAAAAAAAAGAAAAAAAGAAAGAAAAATGTCTAGTTCATAAAGTGACACAAGTATCCATTGATGTGAATGTGAGACAGTGTGGTGGCTGCTGGTCATTCAAAAGCTCTTTTTTTTTTTTTTTTTAATATGTCAGGGCCCCCCAAAAACCCCAGAGACGCTGCGCATCCGGAAAAAGCCCAGCATTTATCTAGTAACAGTCCAGTTTTGCGCAGTGAAACATCCCACTCTATGAAGCAGCGTCCGACTGTGTAAATAAATAAATAAAGTGCCGTGGAACTGCAGGGATGAATTAGAAGGAAGTTGAGTGTGTTGTGATATGTAGCTAATTCTGAACAAAAGATGAAGGTATTATAGCACACAAATTGTACACACAGCAGTGCATATTTCCTCACTTTATTTTTTTTCAGGGGGAGGGGCATTGCAATCTTGGAGCAATTGCCACTGATGTGAGAATGGGCGGTGATTCGTGTGCCCTGCGAATTGGCTGATGACCAGTCAAGGGTGTGGCCCATTTCTCACCCCAAAACATCTGTCAGAGGCTCAAGCTCATCCATGACCCTTGTCATATATGAACAATGGATGTCTTAAAAGCAGGAGAACAGTGGGCGTGTCAAAATATTGAAAATTATCTTTTCAAATGTATGAACTGTAAACACCTTAATTGGCCAAAAATTGGATGAGGCCTACTATTCAATTGGAAATTTTAAACTTAGCTTGTATCTAAGTCCATTCAGAGAATGTGAATTAAAAAAAAAAAATACACATTATGCTTCATTTTATGTCTCTGCTGTCTCCATTCATGTCCAGTGTGCAGGACATGTCATTCACAGTTCAGGTCCACATGAGGGGCTCCTTCATGAACGCCTCCATGAGAAAAACAGTGCACACATGAAGCTCTGTTCTAAGACTTGGGTGGAAATATTTGGTCGATGCTTTCTTTGGCTCTGGTGGCCCTCGAACTACAGTCTAAAGTGACAAATTCATCTCAGACAGGAAAAGTGAGGTACACTACTGGTTGTCTGGACAAATAGTAAATACAGTGTTTGTCCAAGCAGATGGTGAGTCATTGGTTGGAAAATTCCTGGGTTATAGGTAATGGCAGTGTCTACTGCCCCTCTCATTGACTGACATGAAAAGTTGCAGTCACTACCTTGTTTTAAGTTAATGACACATTTAATATCTAAATAAAGTCTTTATTGACTGAAATAAAGCACACGAGGATATTTTGTTGATGTAGTGTACACTACATTTATGGTACTAGCCCTTAGTCACAATTTCCTCCCTGTTGAAACATGAAAATCGCCCATTAATGTTGAATGCACAACCATAAAACAGAGACATGGAGCTCAGAGTCAAACATATGTCAAATATTTGTACTGGATTTCATAAAACACTGGTATTTCCTGGAATTTTGTATCCAAAGATCTCTGGCATCCCCACAGAAATTCTTCTGAAGCGTTACACAACACACTTCTTTTGAAAAGCAAAGGCAGCTTGCTTGGGGTTCATTCTGAAGAAGGCTGTCGTCAAGTCAGTGATTTGCCGTTGCCGGTGTAAAAATAGTAATTACATTGACAGCAAATGCTTTCATTACTCAAGCATGGAGGTTACATTCCTCTTCAAACTTTTTTTTTTTTTTGCACAAATGTTGGGATTTTCCAACTGTCGTCTGTGATGACACAGGTTTTCGGTCACATCTGGTTCTGTGACGGTTCTATGCCGGTTGTGGTTGTTTATGGATACTGGAAGTATTTTTGAGGATTCAGACAGTTTTGTCACAATGACCCGGTCAATGTATAAAGAATTGAATTAATGCGTCTGGGTTTTGTTGATTGTTTGCACATGAAATATGATTCCTATCACACGCACAGAGGATCTTGTTTTATTTCTACACAGGCATGTCAGGAGCACATCTGCGGACACATAATGAAAGGACTTTTGAGCTACTACTGAGGTGGGCTCAAGAGACTGCTGTTCTGCCCTTCTCGACTGTTGAGTCAACATATCTTTACCATGACTGTACCAACGGAACGATGCATCTATTGCTCAGCATTGAACAAAGTTTGCTTTTAGGTTGTATTTGTGTCATTACCACCCCCATGGCTCTACATTTTGGCTAGCGGATAGTGTGACTTGACCTCCCTCCCTCACTTGAAACAGCTGATTTATGTCTGGTCCACGACACTTGTACACTGTGGCTGGAATGCAGGGAATGTCAAAGACCCCTCCTCTGCATGTCCCCTCTACATGCAAAGAAATGGTGCAGGCGCCGGCCGAAGACCCACCGGTGCTCCCACTGCAGGGCAAGGAGGCAGAATGTAAGGAATGTTAGAGGAGAGAAAATAAATCCATTCTGTCCTTCTGTCAGTCTCTAGTCGGTATATTTGTAATTGTGGCACATTCTTATATTTGCAGAAATAAAGTGGGCAAGATCAGAAAAAAATATTTTATTTGTGTTAAAATTCAAAAACACAATATGCATAATACTCTGTCATAAAAAAAAAGGCAGGTCAATGAAGAGACAAAATCAAAGAGTGCTTTCTTAAACCCACAAAAACCAAACAGTGTTTGACACTCGAATCTGAAAAAAGAAAAACAAGTAGAATATTTATAAAATCCTCTCGCCCAAAGTCAGCCGGGATCGGCTCCAGCACACCCGCGACCCTAGTGAGGATAAGCAGTACAGGAAATGGATGGCTAGATGGATGGAGGAAGATTAAAGGCACAATACTGTAACTCAGTACTACATGCATATGAACATGCCAGCATGGCCAAAAAAAAAAAAACACTCCATAGAAGCCAAAATAGTTATATGTTTTGATAATGAAAACATAGGCAGCTGTGTAACGTAGCTCACAAAGTCCTTTTGTTTCCTCCTGGCTAGAAGTTGATCATTTGATCATTCCCTTTCTCCTCTACGGGCCTCAGTGTAGCTCAAGGCCTGCTTTTCACTGCGGGTTTATCCATTATGTTGAGCACATCATCCAGGATGGATGGGCCCAGATCAAGTTCAAGGGAGAGCAGTGATCCTGTGATTCGGGTGAGGGACTCCTGTGATGTGCTCTTCTCATTGGAAAACTCATACTCCAAATCACAGATGCGGCCTTCCTCCACCCCACTGTCTCTATCCGCCCACTCGCCGTTGCACTTGGAGAGCTCCTGCTTGAATTCCAGGTTAATGTTTTGGCGAAAAGGTCCTAAATCGTTGCTCTTGTCAGTAAGTAAGTAGTTGCTCTTGGCATTGTAAATTTTGGTCTTGTAGTCCTCTTTTGCAAAACTTTCAATGCTGTCGCTGCTTGTATTGCTGTGAAGGCTTCCGTTAGCTTTGTAGCTAGTGTTGCTATGGCCATTGTAATAAGTAGATTGCTTCTCAATCCTGCTCTCTGTTTTGTTCACTGTGTTCGTCTTGATAACTGCTTTAGACTTGGGCTTTTTCATGTTCTCCAGAAGATCCAGAAGGACGTCAGGCTTTGATTGGATGTCTCTGAAGGGAGGAGAGGGCTTGCCACTGAAGTTGTCCATTGAGTGCAACAAAGCATCCATTGGCAAGATCTCTACGTCCTCAATACTGTCAGGTTTCACTGGGGTTGTGGGTCCCATTATGTCCTCTAGCGGTTGTGGGGGCATTGAGAATACAGTCGAGGAGATCAATGGTAAGGTAAGAGCCTGACAGCCACCGATGGTTGGGAGTGAGATGGCATTCTTCAGAACGGGAGATGGGGTCTCTGTGAAGGAAGCATCGCCCGTACTGTTTGCTCGGAGAAACTCACTTTGGACGCCGTACTGAGGTTGGAAATCTCCCCTCCCTGGTAAGAGTTCATACTTTCCTTGGAGGAAGGACATGTCTCCAAAGGCATCCCTCTGTCCACCTCTGCCGATGTGAATGGTGTGCCGAAAATCACCTAGTGGCGGACTGATCATGTCTGGTGACAAAATATCGCGCAAGCGACATTTTTTCCCTTTCTTACTGTTGTTGGGTTTCAGGTATATTGGTGCTTTGGCTGGCATGACTGTGACTTCAGGGATCAGGAAGTAAGGGAGTAACTCAATAACTTCTGGATTGCAGATCCTCACGGAGAATCTTGAGTTACATTCTTAGTATTACGTCGTCCAGCAGCAGTCTTTCAACAAATGTAGCACCAAGAAGACGATGTGACTCCAATGAGCACTGTTGTCTGAAAGCAGAGGAGCACAAGACCGTTTTTTAAAGACAATTTCAAGTTTCTTATACTTCTTACACAGACAGTGTTTTGAAGTAGAGAAATGATTAAATAGCTAGATTCATTTTTAGACTGATGTGCTCTTCCTGTCAAATCTCTTTTCAGGGGAATGCTTCCAACAACCTGTAGTGGACATAGACTGGCACATAACTTTTTCATTGGCCTGTGTTGGAGGTTATACACAAGTCCCATCAACTCTCATGTGGCAAGAAAATGTTGATTTACTATCTCCAGAGGTGGGTATTAATGATGAGAACCCGAAAATGTCAACATGCTTTTGCTTTAAGAAACTGCCATCAATGGTTTGTTAGTCTGGGAGGCAGCGCAAAATTTGTGAATGGATTGTGCTTGCTTGCCTTAAAGTAAGTGATAAGAACGAACAGAAAAGTAATGCCTGGCGGTAATGGCGTCTGATTTTTTTCTGAAAAGGAGTTTAATGATGCAAATGTATCACTCTTTTGAACACAAATTGTTTTTAGAAGAAAAATGCTTTATTTCAGTGACCCCAGCCAGCTTGCTGGACTATTTTCCTCTCGTCCAACACAGGACCAGAACTCGTGTCACAGAACGCTGTCAGGGGTAAGTCAGTGCTGATCGCACACACGGGAGGTGAGGATGAAATAGAGATTCATGTCAAAAAAGCCGAACTATCCCTTTAACGGGGTCCACTTGTACTGTTGTTCGAGCTCAAAACGTTGTTTTTTTTATTTTATAATTTGAAGATGCCAGCATTTGCACATAATTTTATGTTTTTGTCTGTTTGATGACGTTTTTAAAAATATATCAGACTTCATGTTCAAGCAGTTACTCAGTACTTGAGTATTCTTTTCAGCGAATACTTTTTCACTTGTACTTGAGTGATTTTTTAAAATGAGTATTTTATTTGAGTAAAATTATTTTGAAATAACGCTACGCTTACTTGAATACAATTTTTGCCCACCTCAGAATCTTTGTTAAATAGAACATTACAGACAGTAATAACACAGTACAGTCAAAGAAATACACTTGGTATCCTGAAAAAAAAAGAATAAACATTTCATTTCTCGACTTGAATCCGCTGATCTTCAAAGCCTGAAGAGCAGAGGAGGATGAGCTCCTTTCACGTGAGCCTCCTTTGGTCTGCACCATTGTGGATGTGCTAATGTAGAACAGCTGGCTGACAGATTGGGAGAGGGGTAGTAAAGGGGGACTTTAATAGGATCAGTGGAGGGCACCCTACTTTACAGAAAGCGCTACTGCGCAGGCACGCACAAGATGAACAAGAGCTGAGAAGAAAAAAGGTTACAGGGTTTTAGGGGGATTGGAGCGAGCCATATAATAAGGGCAAGTGGATTTTAAGGAAGAAGGTGATGCAGATTTGTGAAGCGATTTAGCTTTGATAAGCGCAAGATTGACTTGAAATGAAAAGGCGCAAACCCCATCAGAAGGAGTCAACATTATTAAGGGGGTACTAAATTTGATGAAGTTACTGATTGCTTTCTACCTTCGCTGAGTCTTTTCCATTACAAACAAACGAGAGAATGTCACCACAATCTTAGTTTTGGAATGAACTCTGTAAAAGGCTGAGGGCACATTTGGTTTGGCCGATAAAACAAGACATTGTTAGGACAAACTGGAGCGAAGAAACGGGTATTCTCACCGTCTCTCGCTCTCTTTGTGTGCATGCGATGAATGGCAATAGGGAGAGCTTGCCCATTTATAGACATTTACTTATGAGGTCTGTCAGCAGTGACTACCTGACAGTACATCAGGTCTAATTGAATAAAAAAAAGACACAAGGTAATGAAAGAAAAATCCACATTCCTGCTCCGTTGCACGCCACAGACATCCTGCATCAACCTTATCAAAGACACTTTTGACAGGCTATGTTTATTCAGCATACACATTAGTGCGGAGCCAGAGAGACCGGCACTCGCTGGGACTCGAAACTGCTGCTCTGACAGCAATTATGACATGGATTCCAGTGTTTCCTCGAAGTGCTGTCGAAAGTGTTCCTCTAATGTACTGTACAAGGTAAGAAATGTGCACTTGGGGGAAGGCCATTTTGGCTCACAGCTTTACCATGCTAAGCCTATATTGTAGCCATAGTGATGACAATTTAGCACAACACTGTGCTTAATGGTTCTTGTGTGTTGGGATACTTGTGTGACATGCCTGACTGCAATTGTAACTGATAGCAGTTTTGATTGAATGTACGCCATGTGAGAGGTAGAGCGTGTTTGTTTGCCCATAGTTACGTACAAACACAAAGGGAAGAGGGAGGGACAAGAGGAGTGTTTAATGAAAATGTGAGCGTGATCCGTAACTTGTTTAGTTCATGCTTTCCGTTAAGATTTTCATTCTCACTCTCATGCTATTCCTCCCTATTGTCTTCTGTGGCCTCAGGGTTGATAAAGTAATTGGACTCCATTTGTCTCAATTTAGTTCCTTCCTGACCAAGAACAACAAATGGCAGATTATTTTATCTTTTAGATTCTCATGTGGTCCGAGGTGTGTTGAAAATGAATTTGTCCATCCCAGCTGACTTTGGATGAGAGTCGGGGTACACCCTTAGCCGGTCGCCAGCCAAATCAAAGGGCACATATATTAAGAAAGAGCCATTAACATTACGGACATTTTAAGGGAAAATCAACCCCATTTTTTGACAATAACATGTCTATACAACCCCACTAGTCTAAATACGGTATACTGGTTAACGTTGTGTTAGTGGAATATGAGTTAAGCAGCAAAATCCAGCAGTTTTTAATCAATGTCAGAAGGCGGCCATTTTGCCACTTGCTGTCGCGTGAAAATGACATCACAGTTGCTCAGGTCTCAGGTAACAACCAATCACAGCTCAGCTTCAGAAGAGAGGTGAACTGTGATTGGTTGTAGCCTGAGCTCTGATGAGCCAACATTGATGTCATCTTCAGCCGACAGCAAGTGGCAAAATGGCCGCCCCCTGAGATGGATAAAAACGGCTGGATTTTGCTGCTGAACTCATATTCATTTAGACCAGTGAGGTCACATAAAACATATTATTGTGAATAAATGTTTAAGGTTGACTTCCTTTTTAAGACTTTTCAACGAAACTCCTTTGCATGTTTGTTGGAATGTGGGTGAATACTCACATAGTACCAAGAGTTACCCACACAACTCCACACTGGAAGGCCACAATCCGAATGTGAACCCCTGAGTTGTGAGATAAAAATACTCCCATTACCATTAAAATCAGCATGATCCATCTCTTTGCCTCTGAGCTTCCACTTTAACTACTTCTAGAGTTCGTCTTTCTCTACTAGTTTACTACCTGGGGTATAACCACAAATAATTACATTAAGCATAACACCCTTAATTTCAAGTTTCAGTTATAACAAAATGTCAACCATGTCAATGATGAATCAGCAGGCGACTGTTAAAAAAAAACAAAAACAAAAAAAAAAAAAACACAATAATTGTCTCTCTGGAAGAATGCAACATGCTGCAGACTAACCAACTTCATATTTAGCAAACCATTACTGGTTAACATGATAAAATCTGCGTGAACCTAACATGGTACTCTCACAGGGAGAGCTTCTCTTGTGATCGTAGCCAAGGTCAGCATTTGTGGCCTGTAAGAAGTCAGCTGGTGTGGTGAAAGGCTGAGGCTATGACCTTCACATCAGACAACCTGCTGCTAGCTCATTTTGGCTTTTATGGCAAACATGAGAGGAATTCCAAAAGGCCACACGCAAAGAATTTGGAAAACAATCATGCGGCTTTTGGCTGCTGCTGCCAACACACAACACACCTGCATGAGGTGTGGTGAGGCGAAACCGAGCTCGCTGGAGGTGATTCACACAGTTAGAGAATCTCAAGAATCAGAGCAATGCTCAGGGTAAACAACAATTGCCTTAACTGGAACACAAAACTATACAGTTCAAATTAATCTCCAGTTTTTGGAGCACTCTAAGGCACAAAGCCAGGCTCAGATTTGCACCCTGCTTTTGGTACTTGTTCAAACAGGGTTAGTGTTGCACGTGTCGACCACTCAGAGCCAAGCAGTGCCGCCACAACAGAATGCGGTCACGGTTTTCATTTAAACCTCTGGGGTGGTTGGAATTTGACAGCACCCCTTCCTAAATATATTTTCCTGAGAATTCATCTGGCACGATAAACCAGAGTGTCATTGGGTCAGCAGTGTAGTCGTCCAGTGGCTATCTGTGTGGGCACGGAGTGATCTGGAGTCGCTCCAGCCTCTTTAAATACTGAGCTTGGCTTCATCAGTCCCTGCGCGGGGACTTCATAATTAGCACGGGGGCAGCATAAGGAGGAAGGTGTTGAAAGATTTTGGTATTTGCCATTCAACGTGTGGCTCATGATTTGTGTGGGCATTTGGGGGCTAAGTCACGTGCAATACAACTGGGTCAGTGTATTATTAGTGGTGCAACCCTATGACAACATTGCATATTCCTGGTGGCACCACATCGAATATGAAGAGCAGCTGTTCAAAATGTGACCTGCATATGACTTCCCTATTTGTCCAAAATAGAAGTTATGCACCCACTAAATATCCCTCATGTGTTGATACGGGTTTTGTCTCGTTCAAAATAGCTCTAATTTGATAGTTATGGTTAATTATTGGCATATAAAAGACCAACTTTAATTACTGCCTTCAAGTGTAAATGGTAGCCCTAGAATAGTGTTTGTTTCATTTAAAAAAAAAAAAAAAAAGGCTCAATTATAGGCAAAGGCTTTACTTCTGAGGGGCCTGGTGGCAATGTGAATAGCAGGGTGGAGAGTTTGTTCTGTCTATCTTGCTCCCCTTTTACCACCCGCATCTTGTCAGTATTACCCTCGGTGCGTGCTGAGCAAGGAACCCAAATCAAAGCACACAAAACATGAAACAAATTCCCACATGTATAGTTCAAAAATAGCCTTTTCCCTCAATTTTCCTGTTGAATATCACCAAACCCACCTAGAGCAATAAAGAAGTCACCTCTGTTATTTACTTAAGACGTTCATGCCTTAGATGTGTAGCTGGAATACTCTTAAGGGAGCGTATCATGTTGCTCTTGGCAGTCAAGTGGTTTGACTTCAAGAACCTGCTTTACGCGCTTTGTGTGCATTCACACGTGTCAGTCTAAGTCAGCTTGAGAGATTTCCTGAAAAGGTACAAAAATGCAAACTGGGCACCTACATACGTAGCAACCTGCACACTACAACTATATTAGCTATGACATTCAGAAAATTTAGGTCCACTCTTGTGTTCACTCACCTTCTCAATAAATCTTGATCCTCCCCAGGTCGAGCACTCTCATTGCTCTTCTGTGCTCGTCTTCAGTGGCTTCTTTAATGTCTTGAAGACGTTGCCTTGCCTCCGGTCTGCCTCTGAGCTGCACTTCTGTCGACTGGGACGTCTGCCGGACAGCTGTTTTTGAATTGCTCTTCGGCTCCTATTCCTCTCTGAAGTAAGTAAAGTCTCCTCCTATACCACCCTCCCTCCCTCCTCTTCCTCTCTCTCTCTTCTCATTTCTCTCTCTCCCTCTCTCGAGCGACACCTGTGCATGCCTGTAGTGCCTTTTCAATCCTCAGATTGTTTTACTTTATTGCTTCCCTGTGAAATGTTGGAGCTGCAGTCATCACAAGCTTTAGCCCTGCAACCTGCAACAGCATGTGCCCGTTTGCTCACTCTTTTCGTCTGTGTGACTGTAAGAATGCTCACATCTGATACGAGCTATTCTGTAAATTCACTGGGCAGCCTGCAGACATTTGACTGGACCGGACTATTTCTTAGCATCTTTATCCTTATCTGTTTGTCACATGCATTCTTTCCAAAAAAGACCACCTCCCATTTCCTGTTAGAAGACTGTATTTGGCTGCCTTGCACAGAAGCAGACTGGTGCGACAGTGTGAGTGGACTAATTGCCGCAGAACACTGCAGCAATGCAGCATCTGCAGAGGACGTGTAGGTCATGGAACTGCACTTCAACCAAATAAGATACCCACACTGCTTTCTAGCCACGTTCATTGGAAGTAAAGGAAATTATTAATTGAATTATCAGTCTATTTTTTTATGAGAGGGATATGATTAAAAAAAAATCACCTTGGCAACCAGTGCAGCTCATCTCACAAGCTGCAGTGCTGAGTATCTCAATGACACATGTTCTGTTTGTAAAATGGTGGGTGGTAAATATCAAGGGACATACACAATCATATACTAAATTTTATTGTGCAAGTGCACCTAATATTTTGACCCAAGACACACATCGGAGAAATGTTTGAATACATGTACTCACAAAGCAATACTGGTACTTTTTTGCTTCACTTTCTTCCACATGATGCAGTACATCCTTAAGTAAACACACTCCCTCACCTCCTTGCTGATAGAATTGCTCATTCCCCCCCCCCTCCCTGTGTCTTCTATATGATGTTGAATGATGAATGTTGAATGACAACAAACTTGTGCAGTGACTTATAACAGACAAGTGTTGTGAATGAAGCCCTTTGTCATTGTAGTAGCCTTGGCCAGCACATGATCTGTAGGCGGAACAGTCAACACTGTCTTCTCATTCAGTCCATTATACTGTGCTATCAAAACGGATAACACTCACATGCTGCGGATAACATGCTGGAAATGACACAATGAAGCCTTAAAACAATGTATGACAGTAAGAAATATGACAACTACTGTATAGAGCGCATGCTGAAAACTATTCATATTCCTGACACGTTTGAGGAAGTAGAAAATTTTACGGCATTCTACTACATATATTAGTGCAGGGGTGTCAAACTCATGTTCGCTCAGGGGCCGCATGGAGGAAAATATATTACCGAGTGGGCCGCATCGGTAAAATAACTAGTGTTGTTCCGATACCAATACTGCATTAAAACAGTGGTATCGGTATCGGTGACTACTCACAAGTAACATGCTGATACCATTAATTCCAACGCTAATATAGGATTTTGGATGCAGCATCTTGTGTCTTGCTTATGCACGACATTCACAAGTATGTGACATGTTCACTGCATGCCGATCTAAGATATCCTATTGGCCCGTGAATGCTCTGAACCAATGGCAGGACAGCTTTTTCATGTTGAGGAAAAATAAACTAGTGTTGTTCCGATACCGATACTGGTATCGGCAGAGGTGCCGATACTGCATTAAAACAGTGGTATCGGTATCGGTGACTACTCACAAGTAACATGCCGATACCATTAATTCCAACACTAATATAGGATTTTGGATGCAGCATTTTGTGTCTTCCTCGTGCACGACATTCACTGGTATGTGACATGTTCACTGCATGGCGATCTAAGATATCCTATTGGTCCTTGAATGCTCTGAACCAATGGCAGGACAGCTTTTTCATGTTGAGGAAAAAAAAACCTTAAGTATCGGTATGGTATCAGTATCGGACGATACTGCAAAGCTGGGTATCGGTATCGGTATCGGGACCCAAAAAAAGGTATTGGAACAGCACTAAAAAAAAACTTAAGTATTGGTATTGTATCGGTATTGCCCGATACTGCAAAGCTGGGTATCGGTATCGGTATCGGGAGCCAAAAAACGGTATCGGAACAACACTAAAAATAACAGTATATAACTTAAAAACAATTACCGTCATTTATACACAGATTTGTGGACCAGCCCTAAATTACGGAGCTCAACTGTCATCGTGTTGCTCCGAAGAATAACACAAATGCAAACGGAACGGGGCGACACTTTGCCGGTATACGTTCCAGATGTGTTAAATCGACCCATTTTGCATATATATGTTGTTCCCAGAAGGCATTGGGTGGCGCAGTTAATGAAAAGGACAAAATCACCACCAGACATTAAGAGAAGCCCAGAGCTGTAAATTGAGAAGTAGTTTGTTTTGTTTGAATCCTGTATTTAAAAAGTGCATTTTCCTGAGTGAAACCGGCAGACTGGGCCTTTAAAACAAACCGTAACTTTAAGCTGTATGTAAAATAATGACATAAAGGACGACCCCCGTACAAGTTGAATTGCTCATCTGAGGACTGCTTGTGAAATCACAAATTGTATATATTTTGATTGTGGCCGGCTGATTAATTAGTCTGACGTTACAATTATTATTATTTTTTTAACTTTACAAAATCATCTCGCGGGCCGGATTAAACCACTTTGCGGGCCTGATCCGGCCCGCGAGCCGTATGTTTGACACCACTGTATTAGTGAATAAGAGTACCGGAATTAATCATCTTGGTTTAACTGTATATTCCATAAGACCATAGAGCAGTGGTGTCCAAACTACAGCCCGGAGGCCATTTGCGGCCCGCCGTCCATTTTACATTGGCCCGCGACATATGCTAAAAATGGCATTTGACTCAGTTCAAATAAAATAAACAAAACAAACATGTTTGGATATGGTCAAAGTAAGAAGGAAGGGTATCGAAAAACAGGTGTCATTAAAGGTTATTTTAGTTAACTAAAACTAATGAAAAAACTAAAATAAAAAACAAAACAAAACAATATTGTTTCCGAAATCAAATAAAAACAAAAATGCTTTTTAAAAAAACGAAAACTAACTGAAACTACATTTTATGTTTACAAAACTAACTAAAACGAACTATAATTATAGCAAACGTCATTCGTTTTAGTCTTTATTAATTTAATGCATGAGCCTTTGGTGATGATTTTAAATGTGATTTTTAGTCGATGTATTTTGATGATGTGGCCCTTGCGTCCTTCTGATTTTCTGTATGTGGCTCTCAAATGAAAAAGTTTGGACATCCCTGCCATAGAGCACCCAGACTGTTAATTTAGGACACTTATTGACGAATACAAAAAAGAAAAAAACTGCATGTTGCATACTAGCAACTAAAATGCATGCAACTTATTCATGTGTTTTTGGAATATGTTTGACTCACATTTCCCTCAAGCTGAGGAGAATTCAACAATGATGCTCTCTATTAGGCTCTATGTCTAAATTGTTCCACTGAAGTCACAGCCACACAAAATGACTTAGTTCTAATACTGCTACTGAAGTATTTCTAAACCTAGAAATAACGATTTTCTTTCTTTCAATAATTGAGATGACCTGAAAAGGTATAACTATAAGTGGTTGATGACATGCTTACGGATTGAATTTGTATCACGTTAACGCAACGCCTGAGTCAGTTGACATATCAGTCGATTACGCCCTTCCTCCTCCAGTTGCTACCATACTTATTCACGCCCTTTACGGCACAAGCTTCATCAGTATCACTTCCTGTTTGAGGGAAGCCATGTGGGTGAGGTGTTTTCTCACATTGGGAGTGTGTGAAAAAAAAAAAAAAAAGCTGTTGTTTGCTTTCCAGTGTCAAATATTTGGAGACGTGCCGAGTCTTATTGTTGGGCTGTAGGTTAAGTCATTTTTCATATGAAGCACTGACAGATGGACAGGGAGATATTATACTGTGCTGGTGCTTTATTAATGGCATCCATTACTATTCCAGCTATTTTCTGGGACAAGTGTGGACATCATGTAATATCTCATAAATTATGATGTTTAGGTGAAGGCCATTTGGAAAGTTCTTTTCCAAAGGGAATGACTTCAAAATAATAAAGAACATATCTTGCAATAACAACACAATTCCCCATACTGCTTTATGGATGGCCGGGTTATTGCATTTGTCAACATGTATGCTATTATAAAACTTGGCGCCACACGCTGACAGTTTTGTTTGCATGCAACTGATCCATTTACTTTCTTATCAAGACATTTTGCTTTTCTCATTGACATCAATGTCCTGAGAGAATTCTGAGGCTGAGCCCAGTGGATGAGTTACAGTGTGGAGGTGAGGGCCTTGTGGGATGTCTAAGCACCGTCTTGGTCTGTGGCTATATCCTAAAATGTATATCCGCGTGTGTGCATATGTTCATGGGCGTCATTTGAGTCGACCACATGCACCAAAGTTAGTGCTTTCACTTTGGCGTTTATTTCAGCGATGGAACCTGGCCAAAGGTGAAAAGGTGGAGTTCAATGGCAAGAACATTTTAATTCATGGTAATTATTTTCCAGCCAAACTGGCTCAGCAAGGTGAGCTGTCTTACAGTTTTAAATTTATTTCAGTTTGAGATAATTTACTATACTACACACTTTACATGAAGTCAACAAACCTATTGAACTAATATTGTTTATCTTATTCAGGGTTACAGGGAAGCGGTCCAATCTGGTAATTTTCATATGAATGAATTTGCTGTAAAAGTTAAAGCCGGTGACACCCCTCAAGCCTTGCACTTTAACAATGAGGAAATATCCATCTCTGAAAAATACCCATTCCTCATTTGGTAACAACCGAACCAAGCATATAAGATTAGCAAACAGAAGCCGAGTAAATGGACCGCTGGTTCTTTTAGTTTTTGATTCCCTAGAGTTTTTTTTTTTAATTAATCAATTCAGAATTAGCAACATTAGCGTTCGAGTTACATTAAGTCATGCTACTAACATAGCAGCCGTGGCTCGCTAGCATTGGCTTGTTTACAGTGGTAATGCTAGCTTAGTTGCTATAGTGCCACTATTTAAGACATGTCCTGACAGTTTATCACAGCTGTACACTTTCATAATTGCATGTCATTATGAATGTTTGAGTATCATGCATGTGCACATCAGTGAGGGTGAAGGCTTTGGTCATACTCAATCAAGGTGCTGGGTACAGACACTAATTAGTTGTCATATTTTGAAATTCTTAGTTGAATGTCAAAATGCTAACTTTTCGACACCTCATACATTATGAATTAGATTAGATGTGTAACAAGAAGAATATACAGGTACAGTAATTCTGTAAACTGGTACTTAGCATAGAAAACAACAGCCGACTAGCGGCTTTGAGAGAACATGCAAACTCCACAAAGGCCCAAATGAATATTATTTGATCTTGAATCCTCATTTCGATGAGGCACCACTGATCCTCTGTACATGCAATCAACAATGTCCATCAGCTATTTACCATCTCCAAAGTTGAATCCGGAAAAGAGTTCACACCACAATAATCAAACAATCAGGACTTTCGCTATCAAGCCTGCTTGGGCAAGTACACATTGCTTAGTGTTAGTGCACCCTGAGGGTGTTTAAGCATTTTTCCCCTGAAGCATGTGCAAAGATGACTGAAAACACTTCGCACTTAATAAAGTGCAAGTACTTTTTAAATCAAATTTATGACATCTTCACCGTGAACTAACTGAGTTGGTTGTTAAGCATTATACAACAACACAAACTTAATAACACATATTAACTATTGGAATGCATGACACATCACAATCTGATGTTAATGTAAGAGTACACGCTTTCAAAGTCCTGCTGGGGGAATAAAAACAAAAAAACTCTTGTCTACAATTAAGTTGTCCAATGTCATTGAGTCTCTGTTATGCATGCTTAGAAAGAGAAATGAGAGTCCAATAATATATAACTTGATAATTTTTCTCCATATGCCTCAGTCCACCATGCAGTGTGTGGTTGCGGCCATTTTCAACAGCCTACATCCTGCTCCATCCACAACCAAAGTGCTATTATGTCCATAAGCATTAGCAAACCGCCAAACTCACTTGTATGATTGTAGAAATCCATCTAGCCTTGCCCTGACCATCTGGAAGCACCGGACCTGAGTTTTCCCACATCATCTTTCAGCTTTTTATCATTAATTTTGCATTTCTATTATAGCTATAATTGTGAATGTTGTTGAATTCATTGTTTCTGAAATATTTGTCGGGAAAACAAA
This sequence comes from Festucalex cinctus, assembly GCF_051991245.1. Lineage (NCBI taxonomy): Eukaryota > Metazoa > Chordata > Actinopteri > Syngnathiformes > Syngnathidae > Festucalex > Festucalex cinctus. The sequence goes on from NC_135424.1 coordinate 12,046,966, forward strand.
ACCATTAGACAATTAGCAACGCTTATGTAACTTTCCCTCTTCATTTCAAGATGTCACTCCGATGACTTTAGCAGATTGAAGCTCTTTGCCCCCTTGCAATGTCTGTTCTTCCTTACTGAAGTATCTCACACTCTTGGAACATAATCTACCGTGAAGGAATTTGGAGAATGTACACAACAGACGTTATGTAATGATTCATTCTTATGGTAAGAGATGTCAATAATCAAAGTTTGTATATAATTATCAAACAATTGAAACGACCAGAAAAACTTTGATGTTTCACAAGTGATGAAGAACTCATAAACTTGTGTGCTACAAATAAAAAATAAGAGTGAAAGCAACCTGGTGCATATTACACAGCAATTACATGCATATTTGCATAGGAAATAACCACGACCCAGAAGGCATTGCTATCAGTTTACCCATCAGCTTCCCAAATGACGACTTCCTGTTTTTCTACTTTGCGAAGGCATGGGCTGATGGTTGAAATACAAACAAGCTCTTATTTCTCCAGAATAATTTGTCTAAATAAGAATAACCCCTAAATAAGTATGTAGTACAGTATCAGCTAACCAAACAGCAGTCAACAGTATGTGTAACTTTTTGCTTTTTAACCCTGAGAAAACTGAGCTCTGTGTAAAGACACCGATCCAGATTTGATCTTAACTATTAGCAAAAGTGACTCAGCAAAAATTGTTTTGTTTTGTGCCTTTAGGATTTGATGTGAGTGTGCTTACATGTGATACAGTGGCCGGAATGCCTTTGAAAAGCCTGCAAGCCTTCAGCCTTGTTGGCAACTCATGTTTCAAAATTCAAACGGCGGCAAACTTCTGACTTCAGAATGCTCACAGGCACCTTTAAAGAGGTTGGCAATCGGTAGCCAACAAAATATTTCCTAAGACGCTTAATATCACACTTGATAGTTGGGCAGGCATTACAACTATTTTTAGACACAATCAAATACATGCAAATAAATCTGTTTTCCATAATGTACACATTGAATACACTGGAATTAGTATACATGGAACTAATCTGATAATAATAATGTGGTATTAGTTCATGTGGACTCGAGGTTTATTTTCCAACTATGTAGATCAGAGTTAGTGTCAGTTGGCTGCTTTTCATGTGCCTAAAATGGAATCGTGTGCTTTGATTTCCAGCTGAGGCCATGTAACATATGGTGAGATTATCTTCAAGACCTCGATTTATTGAACGCATTTGAGGGATCCAGCTGCTGTGTTAATCTTGGCAACTGCTTAACTGTACAATTTAAAATGGAACAAAGAAATGACTTACATAGGATTCTTGCTCATTTTAGTGTCAGAGCCATGTCACTTTTTGCGCAAATGTGGTGCCGATATACATATATTTTTAATGCATTGATGAATCTTTTTTTAATTGTGGTTTTGTCATAATGTACGGTAGTCAAAGCTTACATTAAAAGATGAATTAAAAAACATTAATTAACAACAAATGTTACATATAAGTATAAAACAAAGAAAAAAGAAAACAAAAACATTTGGCATATATTTTATTATCGATAATAGAAAGCATTATCTGTTGTTTGCAAAATGTATCATACCATATTACTCTAAACGACTGCTCAGTAGAGTTTAATCAAGGCTGACAAGGTTATAATTTTTGCTTTCAACTTTTCTATCGGCGTCTCAGGTTGATGCTTAAACCCATTCACTGCCAGCCATTTTCGAAAATTTCAAAATTTTCAATACCCACGCAATATTACGTCCAATAATTAGCAACTGACGTTTATGTACAGCACTTTGTATACAGCAACGCCTGTCCTTAAAGCGCTTTATAAATAAAGTTGAGTTGAGTTGAGTTGAGTTGAGTTCTTTTATAATTGACAGTAGAAAAATGTAGGTTTGCCAAAATACAGACATTTCTCCCATGGACTCTGAAACTGTTTATTTTGTATAAAATGGGGCAATGATGTCATCTACCGTTGGTTGGGCATCAGTAAAGTTGTTTCCAAGTTTGACATTTACAGTGGAGCATAATCAGATTCTCCCACATCTATCCCCGCTCTAAAAAATACAATTGACAAGCATACTTGTCAAAGGCAGTGAATGAGTTATGTTTTTCATAAATATTAATCAGTGTAAATGTATTAACAATCTCTGAAATTTTTGTGTCAATCCTTAAGCGCCATGTGTGAGCTAAAATTTATACAGTAGAGCAACTCAATGAGAAGTTACATATCCAGAGCTGAAAACTCTGCTCTGGATATTCTTATTGCCTCAGAGGGAAGATAAAAAAGAGCTACTCCTCCCTCATGTGGGGTGCGTGTATGTCATGGGTGAAGAAGTCGTAGGGATTCCATCCGTCGCCCTACAGCAAGGGTTAAATCACGGGCAGACACATCCGGAGGCTTATCTTTCTTTTTTTGGAGCCACAACTGTCTGTCAATCGGAGCCTTCAGCTCCTGTTACTTACTAGATCATGTGTCACGGAAGGACAAGATGATGAATGTCAATGCGCGTTTTACATTTCAAAAAGTGGAGCCATGATTTGGTCACTTCATTATGAGAGGTGGACCTGGCTTGTAGCAATGCACAGTAGTGTTCATGTGTCCATTGGCTTTGAGAGCAAAAGAGGGAGGTGAAGGGAGGGAAGAAGTGAGTTAGAGATAAGGATGAATTTTAGGGTTAAATTGGTACTTTTTTTTTTTTTTTTTTTTTTTTTTTACCACTAAGTGTTTTTTATGCTTGTACCGGACAAGCCACACTTGAACTCAAATAGCCTTTTTTGGTTAACACTGCAGATTTGTTCAACCCAGAAAAACGGGTTAAATCAAGTCTGTCCTTTACAATTTCAGCTTGTACAGCTGAGAAATTCCCATGCCCCTTATTAAATTGCTTTGCATTTATGTTTCCCACTGCGGCAGTTTGCTGACATATTCAGACGTTAAACTTGAGGAATGCTTCATATTTTTGTGGAACCAAAGACTCATTATGGCTTTAGTCTTAATCAGCTCCACATAATCTTGTGATAAGCAACAGTAAAACCACAAGAATGTCAGCGTTATCCTTAAAAGTCCATTTCTCTCTGATGACTGATGCCTTGCATTTTTTTTTTTAAATATTTTGTCCGAGAATAGCTGCAACTTTACTCATCGTTTACTTTGATGACATTACTTGTTCCGCAAGTTTGCCTAATATTAATTATAGCCTGCAATAGTGAAAGGAGCTAAATGAAACATTTCTTCCATCCATGTGCCTCCTATGAATGAATATCATATATACTGTATAGGTGACTGTGTGTTTGTAAAACAAAGGGAGTGAGAGAAAATGAAAGAAGACAGAAATAGTTGAGGGTGTGTAGGCAATGCGCTGACCACCGGCATGCATATGAGGAAGCAGCCTCCACTCCACAGGCCAAACGGAGGGTTGAAAGACACTCCACAGCGTTGCACACAGAAGGCCAAATGCAAGTCTGCTGTGCTTCCCCACCCTCAGCTATTCTAGGCACCGTGCTGGTTTTCACTCAGCAACCACATGCAAAAAGTCAGAAATGGAGGAAAAGGAGAAATTGCAGCTTTTGCAGATGAGGGAGGAGCTGCAGCGTTGCGCGTTGTTTTTGTCAGCAGGACTTTTTTGGATTTGTGACAGGGTGTGTTTCGGCGGTTAGGTAGTTTATTAGGTTGTAGAATTCCGTAAACATGACAAGATTTTCCAGATTTTTGAAGACGAGTAGGACATGAGCCATATATGGACATGTTGAGGAAGCTGAAATTTACTCGTTGGGGTCCGAGAGATTGGCGTACGCAAAGTGCATTTATACACAGTAAATTTTTTTGAGTGCATTTTACTCTAAAATGAATCGATTTGATCCCACTGTAAACAGAGTATAAGGAAAGGAAAATGAAGATGTCTGTTTTTACACAAAGTTCAAGGACGCCTGTCTACAAAGTATGAAAACAGAGTTAAGTCAGGAGCAAAATTATTGTAATACGTTATGTCATCAGGAGTAATTTGTGAAAAATTACCCACATTTTAATCATCCATCCATTTTCTTGACCGCTTATTCCTCACAAGGGTTGCGAGGGGTGCTGGAGCCTATCTCAGCTGGCTCTGGGCAGTAGGCTGGGGACACCCTGGACTGGTTGCCAGCCAATCGCAGGGCACACAGAGACAAACAACCATCCACACTCACAAGCACACCTAGGGACAATTCGGAGCGCCCAACTAACCTGCCATGCATGTCTTTTGGAATGTGGAAGTAGACCGGACTACCCGGAGAAGACCCACGCGGGCTCCATCCGTCTTCCCATCACCTTTGACCAGCTTCCTTGCCCCTGCTGAATGACAGCATTCCCACAGCATGATGCTGCTTCCAGTATGTTTCACAAGTGGGGGCGGTGTGGTGTGTTCAGGGTGATGAGTAGTGTTAGTTTTCCTCCTCACATTAAAAAAATAAAATAAATAAATACATCCAACTTTGGTCTCATTAATGCACCTTCTTCCACACGTTTGCGGTGTCCCCTACATAGCAAACCTTTTAAGCCTTTCTTTCAACAGTGCTTTTCTTCTTGACATTTTTCCATTAAATCCAGATTTGTGGAGTGCATGACTTACAGTTGTCCTGTAGGCAGATTGTCACACTTGAGATGTGGATTTCTGTAGATGTTAGTCTATTACATAAAATCTCCAAAAATATACGGAAGTTTGTGATTTTAAGTTCACAATTTGTGAACACGTTCATGGTGGGCCATGACACATAGTAGTACAAAATGTAATATTTGGCTGCCCCCTGTTGGTCGAGTTACGTAATGCCAGTTGTCCCGCTCCAACAGTCCATAGTCTTTATCTAAAATATAGTACAGACAGTACAGTATAATAACATATTCGGCTTTGTGCCATCCATCCATCCATCCATCCATCCATCCATCCATCCATCCATTTTCTACGCCACTTTTCTTTATTAGGGTTGCAGGTGAGCTGGAGCTTATTCAAGGTGACTTCGGGAGAGAGGCACATACGTGGCAGAACAGCAATAAAGGGGCGAGGGTTCGGTCAGGGTGAGTTTGGGGCGGCGGGGTGGTCGGCTTAACATTTCTTCACCGGGCACGTCCAAAAAAGAGGGCAACCATGCTTCAAAAAAAATAAAAAATAAAAAAAATTCCTTAATCTACAACTCACTATACTGTATGGGGAAATGAACATTCACTTGATGGGCAACAGCTCTGGTGGATATTCCTGTAGTATGTAATCTGCATTCTTATATATCAGTATATATCAGTTATAAGAACGATTTCACCTATGGTGACATTTTATTTACTTAATAAAAAATTCGAAGGGGGAGAACCCAGCTTGCAGTACATATATTGTATCTGCTATATTGTCAAATTATTCCACAAATATTGTCAGGCCCCAAAGTTGACAGGTCTCATCAATCAAGGAAGTTAATTCAGGAATATACAGTAATGCTCTATAGTGGTGCACAAATCATGTTTTTGAAATGCATACATTTAATGATAACATTAAAAAGTTTGTTTCGTTATACAAGTAGAAACAGGCATGTGCAGTTCAGTATGACATACACCAGAGGGCAGTGAATGTCACACAGTTAAAATCACGAGATTTAAAACGATAGGCAGTGTGTTGTTTTTTTGTACCTATAGGCACAATGCATTTGTAGCCCATCTAACCACTTGTGGAATAGTTGCAACAATATACACTACACTAGTGCCATGAAAACAATATCCGAACGAACACTGAACTGACCGATAAGCTAAATAATAAAGATCTTTACCCATCTGTCCCTAGTAAATATACATTAACTCAGCACTTCCTACACAATTCTCCTGAATATTAACCCTTCATTTAGGTCCCTTCTCTATTCATCCCTGTTGGTTCAGTAATCATTAAAGTAATTCAGTAATTCAGGTTTCTGTTTGTAATGTTTGTACTGGTTGCCTGCTAATCTGCTTGGCAGCCTGGCTGGACCATTGGACTTTTAATCATTTAACTACGACCTTAAATTTAATCTGTACTTTGTCTCTAAGCAGTTAGTGTGCCATTTTTGATAAATTCCATTGCTTTTCTATGACTTGTACGCATGACGGCACGGAGATGCATGTGGTTAGTGTTTACTGTTTATGCCTCACAATAAAGAGGTTCTGGGTTTGAATCTGTGAGGAGTTTGCATGCTCCCCCTGTGCTTGGATTTTTCTGTGGGTATTTGGGCTTCCTCACACATTTCCAAAGCATCCATGTTAGTTAGGTTAATTGAAGAATCTAAATTTCCAAATAGATGAAAATGTGTGGGAGTAAATTGTTATTTGTATATATTGTACACGGCCTGTCCAGTTCAGGATGTACCCCACTTCTCGCCAATATTCAAATGGGTTAAAATAAAAATGAAAACTAACTAACTAAATAAATAAATAAATACTGATACCAAATTAAGAAAAAGACGGTTGCATGTACACATTCAAATCAGTTTTGGTTTTGTTTCTTTGCAAAACATGCTAAAACAAAAGTAAAAGGTCATAGTGGCTTTGTTTCCCAAATATTGAAACACTGAGCTCGTGCTTGCAGGTGAGCAAGTCCAAAAAGATTCAGTGCTTTTTGTTGCACAAGACCATAACAACATGACATGCAACAGATGTTGAAATTGCTTATCCATCTTGCACTGCGTCGAAATCACGAATTGGAAATATCATGGCTTTGCATTGATGTGTGCCAAAGCATGTGATGTAATGTCTCTATTTACGCACCTTTTGTGCATGGTTTGTTAAATGCATTTGGGTTTTTACATGCACCAAAGAAAATCTGTGGCTGCTTTTATGTATTCCTGGGTAGCATGACCATTTGAGCAGATGTGAGTGGGATGATAAAATTACAGTGTTGACGATTCTGCTTATCTGCTGACTTTGACCCAATGGGAACAAGGCCACGACTGTACAGTGTGTACACAGCCCGTTATCACCACATCTATGCCTGCAGGACATACCCAGAGCTATAGCCCGTTCTTTTCTCCCTACAGCCATTCCTCTGGATTTCAGGAGAGGTTTTGTTCCCTGCTGGCAGAATGCAGCTGTGGTGGGCAAAGGAACAATACTGTGTTCAAAGTGTTTGGTGTAAAAAGGCATGTAGCTTACATCATCACATAACACAACTTATTCACACACAGTAGGCTTACGGGTATAACCCATTGCTTAGTAAAGTTACATATTTCGTTTGCTTTCTTTTCATGAAGAAGCTCCTAAACAGGAAAATTAATATTCAGCCAGCCCTTCCTTGAAAGCTATTTTTAACTCTTAAATAAACCTAACTGAGGACTGCAATAACCACATACAAGGTTGATTTGATAGTGAGCAAATCAGTACATAGACAGTCTGTCCTCTGAAGAGAAAGTGAGAGGAGCAAATTCCAGAGGTAAGTGTCTATATTTAATATTGCTATAACGAACGTGAAATTCATCATGTTTCAAAATTACAAATTATAACACAATAAGAATAAGCACACAGATAAATACAATAACAGCTTTTATTCTCCACTTAAGTCAGTAATGATGATTTCATCTGCACGCTGTGATGTTGGACTTGATAGCTTGTTTTATGCAAAGTGCATCACAACCTCTGCTGGGAACTTCTGACAAGTTCATCAGTCACGTGATCACAGAGGCAACAGTGGTTCTTCCAGCAACGGGTGACAAACAATTTCAATCATACGATGACCGCCCAAGTCCGTGTGGTTTCTAATTTGAACGATTCCTAAATAACATCCGTCTATCGCTCTGTCGCTGGATCTAAAAAATGCACACGTAAACGAATACACTCAGTTCAGCGTTTTTGGTTAAGCGGAACTTTTCATGAGTTGGGTTTGAAGCCGCACGGACTGTTTTGTTCGATGCACCAGGGATCTAGTCGAACCACTTCTGGCCAGGCTTATTTATTTTAATAATCTTCAGCAACTAGGTCCGCGATAATGTAGACTTTTGTTTTTATTTTCATAGAAACAAGACTTGGCGTGTTGAAATACCGAATGTAATTATGCTACGTGTTTAAAAAGGTGTTACGATTACGAACCTAAGCCAGCAACTTTGTTTTGGTCGTTGACAGGACTGTCGCTGAAAGAAGCTAGGGAAAAACGCGTAAGTAAAGCAGTATAATTTGTTTCTTTTGTTTTTGATACAAAGCAACGACATTGTCACTGACACACAGACGGATTGTTCGGGTTACGTCGAGTTGCTGTCTGCTGCTAGGTAACATTTACTGCGTGTCCCCTGTGCAGTGTTTAGTTTCTATTTGTATTACCGATTAAACTCACGCTCCTGATGTTTTACTGTTCCCCCCCTCCCCCCGTGTTAATTATTCAGATTATAGGTAAAACATGGCTATACTATCTATTAAAATTTGTCACTGTTAATTGCAAATCAAGTGGTTGTATTGTGTGATTTATAATTATTTTAGTATCTAAGAAGCTAACAAAGATGATTTCACATGTGTTTGGTCCACATTACAATTAGTGATAGACCGATATGGCTTTTTCAAGGCCGATACTGATACCGATTATTAGTATTCAAGGAGAACGATAACCGATATTTCAAGCCGATATTTATTTCCTGTAGAAGAGAAAATATTAGTGTAAAAATTAAAAAGTACTTTTTCTTTTTAATTTTAAACGATATTTAAAAATTATATTTAAAAAAAAATTGCAGGGAGTTTCAACATTTTTTTTTTAACTTTTTTTTTTTAATTCTTAAAAAATAAAACATGTATTGAATTCCCAGTGTCAATATCATTATTTATAAAGTGGAAATTGAAATAGATCCATGAATGAAAAGTTCCTGTATTTCACTGTGCAAAAAATGAATGCAAATGTAGCAAATTTGGGGTTTTCATCAGGATTCATAAAAAGTTTCAAAAGATTTTTGCAGAAGGTGCAAAAATTGTCAGAATGTGTTCAAAATACCCGCTTTATTGGCCTTCAGATTGGTCAAAAGGCCGATACCGATATTTGTCGAACTGCCAAATATCGGCACCGATAATCGGCCCGGCCGATAATCGGTCTATCCCTAATTACAATCGTACTCACCACTGATTGAATTGATGTCAATTCATGAATTTCCTCCACCCAAATTAGTAACCTGAAGATTTCCTTTCTGTGCAGGCCTTCAGGATGGCCCAAACAGACAGAAAAGTCCTGATTCTTGGCGCCTTGGCTGGGGCGGCTGGCATTGGCTTGGCTGTGGCATGTTACCAGGGCTATAAGATGAGACGAAGAGCCTCATTGCCAGCGCGCTACCTGCGCACTAATAATGAACTTGCACCTGGCATGACGTTAATGAATAGTCCCGGTATACCTGGGGACCAGATTGAAGTACTGGACCGCCTTGAGGCCCTACTTCAGTGTGTGTCCGAACTGAAAGATGAGATGAAAGCATTAAAGAATTCCTTGCCAATGCGGCATGGTCAAGTTAGCGAAGATCTGCGAGGAGGTGATAGGACAGATGCACATCGAGCTGCTGCTCTCCACAGGACCACACCAACACGGAGGAAAAGAGCTGGAGGCAGCATTGCTGTGGCCATAGCAGCGGGGCGAAGTTCTGAAGAAGCGGAAAGTGAGGGAGGGTGAGTATTAGCATATACAGTATATGGGGTGCTTGATCGTTAGGTCTGGTTACCTGAAAAAACAATAATAAAAAAATCAGTGTGCACCCTACTGTAGTGCAAAATTGTGTTTAATTGTTTAATTGCAGTTACTTTAAGCATAGAGAAGTTTTCAGCAGAATTATATGTCATAAAAGTTCGGAAAGCACCTATTTACAACACCTCTTAACGCCCCCCAACTAGACATATGATATATGTGGAAGCTGAACTACTAACTGGGCACAAGCAGGATTGTGTCTGCAAAAGCCATACAATTCTACAGTACTTCATGATGAGCATTCTGGGAGGAATATTATTTAAATGGGTAAATTTCATAAGGGCAAGTTGGCAAACTCACACCTGAGATGACATGCAATGGCTGATTTTCTGTCTTTAAATAACCTTTTTAAAAGGCATGTGTAAACAACAAGCTTAGCACAGGCAAAATAAGAGGCGGCGGGGAGAACTTTTCTAATTGAACAATTTTGAAATTCAGTAGACAATGACTGTTGTGACATGTCTGTTAAGCAGTGCAATTTTGGAGCTTCCGTGATCCAAGTTCACAAGAAGTAGTCACACTGTATAATCATGACTCTGCATTTCAGTGCATCTGGTTCATTCCAGTACACTCTAAATTGATGCTGGCGTCTTGTGATGACTTCACAAATGTTCCCCGGTGATCAGGGGGCTATCTAAAGTGCAAACCCCTCTTTTAAATACGCAGTCTCATGAATGCACATGTCATCTAGTGGTCACTATTTGGGGTATTAATAAAGAAAACAAACAAACAATAGTAGTGTCCCACGTAGGGGTGTTAAAAAAAAAATCAATTCGGCAATATAGCACGATTACTACAGTGCGCAATTCTCGAATCAATTCAGTAGGTGGCCGAATCGATTTTGAAACGTCAATTTTTGATGGAAAATATTCAACAAAACATCTTACTTAGGGTTAGCATTCATACCTTAAGCATGAATGTTATATTAATTTAAAATGAAACCTTAATATTTTATTTCAGTGCTGTTCAAATATGAAACAGATTACAACCTGTTTGTTAACTCATTCACTGCCAATGACAACTATAGACGTCAAAAATCCTAGCAAACAGCCAGTGTTAATTTTGAAAAAAAAAAAAAAAAAAAAATAAAATTAAAATTTTAATTAAAAAAAAGAAATTTCAATTTAGTTTTAGTTATAGTCTTCTGACTAAATATAATTAAAGTCTTAGTCATAACTTAGTCACCTGATTGTATTTGAGTTTTAATCCAACCTTTAGTCGACAAAAATAAGGAGCAATTTTAGTCGACTAAATTGACTTCTGGAGGTTGAGACCCAGTTTGTGGTCTCAGTAAGACGAAGACCGATCACTATGCACGATGGTAGCACTTAGCAATGAAATTGTTGTCATTGTTGTTATTAATAACAATGGGGATTAATAACTATGAATGGAAACAATGAATAACTAAAACTAAATTCAAATTTCTTGTGAAAATTTGCACTGGCTGTTTGCTTGGATTTTTGACGTCTATAGTCGTCATTGGCAGTGAATGAGTTAAATACAGTGGCTCACAGTCATAAGATTGAAGTTTCAGGTAAATAAATAATACATTTTCATACAAATCTTACAGTGTACATGTACAAGTTTACTAATTAGTATTTTCGAAATTTGAGTAAAAATAAATTGCAAGAATCGACTTATAATTTCGTAACGGGATTAATCAGTATCAAATCGAATCATGATCTACCTATGAATTGTGATACGAATCAAATTGTCAAGTACTAGGCAATTCACACTCCTAGTCCCATGTGTAGCATGCTCACTTACAGCATATGCAATCTATTAAACCAAAACACACAATTTATCACCAGCTATATGGGATCGTAGTAAATCAGGCTTCATAGATGTTTTATCTTTGACGTTTTGAACTGTACTTTTGACCCTGCCATCCTTTATTTTTAAACACAAATGAGTTACATATTACCAAGATTTATATCACACACTTTCAATGATCACCCGCGACATCCAATGAAAAAAAAAAAAAAAAGACAAACTGGTTAAAGTGAAGTACAAATTAGTGTTATCGATGTAATATTTGTTTTTTTTATGATGTAACATTGGAACACATACATTTCCATCATTTGGGAAAAAGATGCTTAATCCAAACAAATCAGAGATCGACTCTCAGACAGTTAACAGCAGCATTTCTCCAACCATAGATATCGTATTACATAATTCAAGTTTGACAGGTCTTAGGGTAGATATAGCTGCCTTGTATTAAATTCACACTGTCATCCTGACACACTTTTCAGCACACATTGTTTACAGAGTTGGATTTGGCCAACCTGTTAAGCTGAGCGCACTCTGGTGTCATTGACTATTAACTAAGGCATGTGTAAACTGCAAAGTCCCTCCCCTTAGCATTTTTTATGACAACCAGCTCTTAACTTGTATCAGAAGGAATCATATTACTTTCCTATTTTGTCCTAGATTTGTGGAAAGAATGTACCTTGCCTCACTTCTAGGTTGTGTGGTTTAATTTACAGTCGTGTATGCTGTATTTGTTTTAGAGTCTTGTGTAAACAGCAGAGTAATGAAGGACCACATGCCCAGTGGCCCATCTTTATCAACAGCCAAATGCCTTGAACTCATGCCAACCTTTTGTAACATAAACAGATGTTACTTCTTCTTTTTTTTTTTTTTTTTTAAACAGACTTCCTCCAACTTGAATATATTCTCATAGAATCAGACCTCACCGGTTGAATGGTGGTGATTGAGTCAAGGTTTTAAGTCTTTTGCTGTCAGGCAGACTGTTTTTCTTGGCTGTTCCTTTGAGTACTTAACCCGAATTGACCTGTGCAGCCTTGTTGAGGAACTAGCACACAAGCAGAGCCAAGAAGACATCACAACATACCTGTAGGTGGCACTGAAGATCACGCTTGTACTGCTCATCCCCACCTGTTACTGTCCTCACCCTATGATTTGTCTTTCATCTTGCGGAGCATTTGTACCACACTGACTCAAAGAGAAATTGAATATCCAGTTTGGCTGGTGGTGTTCCAATCAAGACGATGCCCTCTTTTCGATAACTAGAAGTGACAGTGAACTTACGAGCAAACACTTGAAGCTCTCCAATAACATTTCTGTCATTCAGCAAAACATTTGGATCAGTCTTCTATCCTGATAGTTCACTTTTTATGTATTTGGTCGCAATATTGCACGCAGGCATTATGCTTCAAAATCCCACCATGGATATAACTCATTTAATTACCGCTCTGTTATTTATTTATTTTGTTTTTATCCAAGAGTGTTGGGGCGAGTGGGGGTGGTAAAGAGATAAAATTCCACCCCTTTAGGGATCATGCCGCTTTCCCACCAAAGAAGCCGGTTGCACAATTTGTCCTTTCAGTTCAGCTCAGATGGAAGTCGCGTAACAAAAAAATTCTAAAACGTCAGTGCCGGATGGTGACTATTGTAAAGTTATAGTTCTGCATATCTTACCATAGCTATCTCCCTGGATGTTGGCGGGAAAAAAAAGAAAAAGAAAAAAAAAAAATCAATCAACCTGTCGGTGTGCCAAGTTGTCAGAGGCCTCATTGAAACATGTCTTGTTGAAACTTGTAATTCAGAACAGTATCCGCTGCATTCATTGACGTCATGCGACTGTAGCTCAAGGATATTACAGCTTCGTTTTTTGTTTTTTGTTTTTGTTTAACACATTCATGACATTGGAGAACTGTTGATTTAAGCATAAAAGTAGTGTTTAGTGACGGGCAAGTCTGCTCAACATGCTGTCTGTTCCTAAGAAAGCAAATGAATTTGCTTGTTTATTTTGTGTAACTTCCGTCATGGGAATGTTTGCTCTTTTGATATTAATATATAACATAATTTATTGAATTTAGTTAAATTACAATGTCATGTTCAACAGTTCAAACAGTTCCCACTGCCCAGGTGTCTTATTTAAATTTTTTTTACTTTGTATTTGATTATGATTTAGTTAAAAGCACCCTACAATCAAGAATTAGTTACTTTTCATTCAGTTTTTACAGCTAGTTTGGGGGCAATGGTCCTTTCTCAAATGCAAATGAGTCAAAATTAGGGGTACAGCTGTTTTGAAGCCAGTATCTGAATTCTCCTTTTGAGTGTTGGTGTGAGTTAATTTGTGCATGATTTGGGTTTACCCTTGTAGAGCACTTTTCTACCATACATTTTCAAAATGCTTTAATCCACAGGTCTCAAACTCCAGTCCTCGAGGGCCGCAGTCTTGCATGTTTTAGAGGTTTCTCTCCTCAAACACACCTGATTCATCAGCAAGCTCTGCAGGAACCCGATAATGATCCTCATTATATGATTCAGCTGTATTTGAGGAGAGAAACCTCTAAAACATGCAGGACTGCGGCCCTCGAGGACTGGCGTTTGAGACCTGTGCTTTAATGTATTAATGGTTGCGAAAGTTGAGGATTGAATCCACAACCTTCAGGTTGGGAGACAATCAGCATTGACCGCTCTACCACCTGAGCCATGTCACCCACATGGAGATGTATCACCAAATATAGCTAATTCCACTTCTCGCTGACAGTCACAGCTTACAAAGTATTGCATTCTGCCCTTTTTCTTTTCATCAAGTATGCATGGCTTTCGAAATGAGCTTCTGCCTCCTGTGAACAAAATGTTACAGTGCTTAAATGCACATGCTAGTTGAAATGAAATTATTTTGATCACATCCTGCTCAATTACCTTTAGTTCCGTCCTACAGCCTCGACCAAGATTGACGTTTTGTGTTTCACTCAGCATTATTTTTCCCTGAGAGGAGCTTCACTAAAAATCCAATGATGTTATCTTTCATCTTTGTGATTCAGCAACTGATCTGTAGCAAAATAGGCCCTGTCGAATCTGTCAACGATTGTTACCGATGAAAGGTTCTCATTGGCCTTGGAAGTGGCTGCATGTTGAATAAGCTAGGCTGCATGCTTAAAGGCCCGCTGATGTAGACATGGTAACTCAGGTTTGTTTTTGTACAGAGTAACCAAGGAGATTTTGCTAAGCTCTTTTGAAAGCTTGCCTATGTCCATTGGGTTCTCTGTGCTCGGTAGCTTTTCTAATGAGTACATATCCTGTGGACAAACAAACGCCAAAGCTCTCCATAACTTTGGAGTGCGTTACTTGTGTTGAGGTTTGCACTGTGCTCGTTTCCACATGCGAATTGCAATGCCAAAAGTGAAACTCCAGCCATAAATCAATCAGCAGCCTCGTGGATTTTATGTGCGGTTTATTTTAATATTTCATTTTAGTTTGTCAGGCATCTGTTTAAACTACTCTGCCTATAAATAACAAAGAAATACCACAGTTATGTCTAGTACGGTCAAATCATTGTCCAGCTAAAAAAAAAAAGAAGCTTTCAAAGTAAAATGTCATTACTCATTGATATTGGTGACTTGATTTTCAGATAATGCTTCTAAATTCAAGAATGAAACACCTGTGCAAAATGATTTGTCACATAGATCTCAGATACTCAAGTGGGTTAGGAGAAGACTTTTTTTTTTTAAACATACTGTATGCAGTATTGCACTATACATGTATGTGAGATCAGAAAATAAAATTGGTCATATATTTTATAGAGCATTTTTAATAGGGATGTTCGATACCACTTTCTCTAGACCGATACGATACTCAAATCTTCAGTACTCACCGATAACAATACCAAGTGCTGATAACATTAGTACTTATGATACATACAATAAAAAAAAAAAAATTTATATCCCCAAATTGCTTGAAATTAATATCAATTATATTTTTTTCAATTTGCTCAGAGAGAAGTCCCAATCAAAATATGTGATTGTACAACTTCATTCATTATAAGGAATACAGTGAAGTGCAAAGAATTCAATTCAATACAATAGTGTTACAATAGTGTAACTTAGTAATATCTACCATGTTATGAATTCCTCAAGCTGTTTAATGTGTGATGTTTAACTATATCTTGTTTTGAAATCCATGCTTTTACTTTGGAAGGCTGCTCTATATTCCCCGTTTCCTGTTTCACGTTCTCTGTCATTCATTTCATAGCAGTGCAGTATTCAGTGACGATATACTATATATTATACAAAGATCTGGCTACACTTCAAAGCTAATTCAATTGTTGAGTACAACTGAAGACTTATGTGCCCCCCTGTCAATAAATTCAAATTAACCATTTCAGCTTTAAGTTGCTGACCGAAAAACGTCCATAAGAGTGGGAGCCAATACCAGTATTGCTATCCGTCGTGCGTGCCGATACCGTGCGTGAAATGTGTACTAGTATCTGCCCGACGGTACTCTCCCATCCCTAATTTTTTAATACAGGTAGGCTACAATGTCCTCTTCAAGAAAATAATAGGCAAACAAAAAAGGACTTGCTGTAAGTTCTCTAATGACTCTTCAAAGAAATTATCAAAAAGCTCACACTCCCTTGCTTGCAAGCATAATGATGGTTCTCATACACAAAAATACTGTTTGTATATAGCACATAAATTTGTTGTCACAATAATTTAATTGGAGAATGAATGAATGACCAAAAGTCCAATGAAATGTTTTACCATAGCTAAAGTCAACGCTTATTTTTTGCGGGCGTTGTTCTATATTACAATGTCGATAACTCACAACCACTACTCTTTTCGTTAGATGGAACCCAGGGGCAGCAGATACAATGAAAACAGCAAAGGCCCCAGTATTGAACCCTGTGGAACACCAAATGTTCCGTTATACACGTGAATTCCCTTCATATTGCAAATTCGTCCGACCACTTTCTTTTATTGCGCGACATAGTTTCTATGATGAAGGGATTAAAAAAAATAAAGATCATACCTAGGCCAAACCCTTGAGACTGACTCACCAATTCCCTGGGGTTCAATTGAACCCAGGTTAAGAACCACTGCCATGTACAACATTTTTCAGAGGTACCTGGGTTTATAGATACACTTTCATACAGTTAGTATATTCTGGTCATACAGTTGCATTTAATAGTTTGTCGTCACACCATTGTGACTTAATTGATGTTGTTGACTTAGTTAATTATGGTTCAAATCTGTGGAACTCAAATGTCCTCAAATTATGCTTGTAATCATAGCACTAAGGGTGGAAGGTGTGTGTTGTGGATGGAGCCTGCGGCGCAAAGCACCTGTTGGGTCACTGATGTTTACGTCTGCAGCCCGCTATGACACGCCGCTCGAGAACCGTGGCCAATAACCCAAAACATTCCCTTAACCACCATTGACGCACATGGAGCTTAATAGCACTTCTCTCCCCCCCTCATGTCTAGCTCTACTATTGATAAAGAATTGCACTTGATTACTGCTTTCTAGGTGTAACTAGTGTACTCACCATAGTTGAAAGGCTTCTATAAAACATCTAATACGAGTGTTGCGTGCCTCAAACAAGCCTCTCTGTCTTTGTACAGAAGCCCTAAGGTATACATGTAAAATATCAAAAAGGACATCTACCCATATTGAAAACAATCTTGTAAACAAATGTTATATTGTTGACATTGTGACATTGTGTTTTGACATTCTGTGAGCAATTGACCAACAAAATGTTTGAGACATGTTTTGTGATTTATTTAGCTGCTGTTAACAGATCATATTACCCTGCCATGCCTAGAAAGCGTGATTACTGAAGCTTTCTTGTGTCTGAAACCTAGAATATTTTGTGACAAACTACACAACACACCAGGACTGGACTGGCACAAATAATCGGTCGTGGCATTTTTTTGACTTATAGGCCCGCCGACCCAGCCTGATTCCTGCCCTTGGCTACCATAGCTTCTCCCACTGATATTTATTGGTTCACTTTGATCTCGATATTGGAGTAAAATAATTGAATAGCAACACATCAGCCCCTAAGGACACCGGCCCACCGGGCATCTGCCCTGTATGCCAGATGGCCAGTCCAGCCCTGCAACACACCAACACGACATATACAGCACTGAAAAAATGTTCTGGAATACGGAGTACCTATGTAGTATAGAAAATGTCACTTATCTGGTTTGTTTGGCACTATTTTTACACTCGAAGCCCTTCCTGATGTAACCCACCCATTTTTATCTTTTTATCTGTTTTAATCATCTTAATTTAATCTAATTATTTTAGATACATTTATTTATTTTCTTGTGATTTCTGAATAATATTTTGTTTCTCTTTCTGTAGTGCTTTTAATGTTTTATGTTAAAGCACTTTAAATAATTTTGTACATGAACAGGCAATTTTGTTATCAAATGTGTACCATCTGCTTGAAAGGCAGAAACATGAACCACTACAATACAAGTGTCACAGCAACCAAGCGTTTTCCATTCCTTATTATGGACGCCTGCCATTTTTGGTTTGCTGATCCGAAAAACAAAATGTTTGCCTTGTTCTGTTTTTGTTATAACGCTAATACTACCGACACACTTAGTAATCGCATGCAGTGACAATGAAATGAAGATATTTGTCGTCTATATTTGTTGTTCCAGGTATATCACTGCACTAACAGACTCTGATGAAGAGGATCAAAGTGATGATGAAGAGTGGGATGAAAGGCAGGAGACACTAGACAACTTAACTTGCTTACTTGAGAGGATTGACTCTATGCATCAGGGCACAGATGCTGACAAAAGAGAAAGTCTGAGCATCCTAACAACGCAACGAGAAGAGGTTTGTTAAAATAGCTTGAAATGGCCTTTGTATCAATTTTGGTTTTCACTCACTTAATATTCATGTTTCTAGTTTGGACAGAATTCAACATTTCTTTGGCGTCTAATCAGAGCACATTGCGACGTTCATGACATAAGTGCCACGCTTGAAGAAAAGAAGACTCATGCAGAAACTGGTAATCTTAAACTTAGATTGTCTTACTGCAAACCCACCTTTTTCATCAAAAATTTGACTGGGAGGTTTATCAGCATCTTCTGAAGATTTTTTTGGGGTTTACAAAAGAAAATATCCCGGTGCATTTCAGTGGTTGGGGTGGATGCACAAAAAGAATTCTTGCACTTATGTTGGTTTGCTGTTCAGCAGTTTTGTGCCATCCTTGAATGGTTTTGCAGTTTGCACTGGGGAAAAAAAAAGAAAGAAAATCACAGTATGTGGTTATTTTTTGTTTGTTTGACGTTTTGGGCCCTTTTATACATGCACTGAGAAATATACTGGTATTATAAAAATAAAAGATATTAATATAGTAATAGTATAATGTACATCGGTTCACTAACTAATTTTAACTTTAATTTTTTTTTTAATTTTATTTTTTTTCCCATGCACCTGTATCTGGTTAGGAAGTGCGTGGTCCTATTTGACCCCCATTCTGACTTCGAGCCGCTTAGGCAGAATGTTCTGTACACTTTGTCCCTAAGTTAGACGTAACATGTTCCTACATTTAGCTGCTTCTGGTGATGTACTCTCTGATGCACTCTTCCTTAGTGACACAAATACTTCAATGGTACTGTTGTGGAATGTTAGAAAAACAAAACAACACAAATCCAACCCACTGTTCAACCACTCAAATGCCACAATTCAGACTTGACTACAAATCCTGTAATTGGCACTAGCTGATAATAAAAGGCGATTGATTGCACGCTCACTTTATACCCTGTTGAAATTCCGCACGCTTACTGATGTATTTGGCACTAAAACAAAAAACAATATAACACATCCAATTAAAACATTTAATTCAGCAAGAAGTAGGTCGGGCTGAATCTCTTCTGAGTCTTTTCCTGGAAACGAATGCATTCTTTCAAATTGAGGGAAAACAATATCATGAGGCTAACATATGTCAGTGAACCTAAATAATAATGAAGTTAATGATTATATCGAGCCAGGAAAATAAACTATTCAACAAATCTTGTTGACAAATAATGTAAATCCTCGGAATTGGAATAAGACCTAATCCACTCCTGAATCTGTTTAATGCGTTTTTGGCATGTCCACATCCCCTTTAATAAGGTTAACTAAATCTATGGTTTTGGAGGCATGTCAACTATGTCAACATGTGAAGAAAGGGGGGGGGGGAACAAAAGCACACCAAGTGAGGATAAGTGGTATAGAAAACGGACAGGTACATTATCATTATGTTTATTTTTATTTTTTTCAACATTTCTCTCTCAGGAAAGAAGGTTGGTGAGGATGCAGTGGCACTGAACCCAAAATGTGCTGAAAGTCACCAGTGGTATGTTAAATTAATTATTTCTTCGAGTGTTCTATTGTCTATTCTCCAAGCTGTTACCCCTTCCATAAATAACATGGACCTATAAAAGAAAAAATAAATGTAAACAAAAACATCAACTCACACAAGACAGCTTGATAGCCTATAAGGTTGCGTTTTTGAACAAGTACTTTTTCTTAATGACATGTCATCGACTCGCTGTTCAAATAATACAAATGACAATACAAATGCTTACGATAAGTGTCTACTTTTATAATAAGGAAGTCAAGCGATGGTTCAAATGTTGGTGTCCTTCTCACTTTCAGATCACCCAATCACACACCTGAGAGTATTTTAAGTTTGGGGAATGCCAACTGGTTAACTTTGCTCAATAAACTGACATGGTTGACATGAGGAAGTGATGACCAGCTGGCATTTATTGCTGCTGTACTTCTATGATGGGGGTTATTTCAGTTCCCGTATTCATATACCGGTATATGGATTTGTGTTGGTTGAACCTATTTTAATTCTGACAATTCTGCCTGTGCAGCGGATGTATCGAATTCAGTTTTGCTTGTTAATGTCGCATTCTACACATTGCTTTAACCATTTACATTCTCTGATTTAGCACACTTGACGTGTTTCTCACTGTCAACTTGGACACATTGACAAAAAGGAGGAGGGCTATTTTTTTCTTTTTTTTCTTTTCTTGGTATGCCTCCCTAGTTGCTTGTGAAATCCCCTTGCTTTTAATCTGTGTGGCAGAATGGGCCTGATGGCATTAGAAATCCTGTTGGTATTTGTGCAAGCCTCATTGGTACATTCCGCACCTGAAATGATGCTCATGTCAAAACTTGACTACTGATCATACACGGAATCTACAGCTGTATTGGTGAAGACCAACTGACAGTTCTTGAGTCGAGTCTCTGAAATCATTTTATGCAAGGTGTATGGTGTTGTTTGTTTATATGCAGTAGTTTTCTACTGTCCACTCCAAAGTGCATGTGGTGTATAATTTTCGTTACTTTACCCCAGTTAAAATCTAGTGTTACTTAGAGTGTATTATTTTATGCATATTTGAATGCACAGTTTTCTAGTGGAAAACACCGAAACTGACTTCAGTCATGTTTGTTAGGATATAATTAGCATTAGGTCACTCATGTGCTACAACACTTAAGGAATATAACACCGTGTTTGTTTAGTTAATTAAAAGAAAGAGCTTTTCCAAAGCTTAATTTTTAATCCTGCACCCACTTAATGGCATTTGCAAGATCCTTAAACCGAGCAAAAACGCCGTCGAAGATCAGTGGTTACAAAGTACATTGTAAAGGGGAGAGGCAAGAACTGGGAACGGTACCAGGCCGTGTCACGAGGAAGTTTATGTCTGAGGTAACTGTTTACAAAGTGTGCTGATGCCGTGAGAAAACTTGTCACATGTTTTCCTATGTGCCGCCCAGCCTGTCACAATTTGGCAGACGCTTCGAAGAGCTGCCGTTCAGTTTCTGCTTCAACACTGAAACTACTACGGAGCGTTCCTTGCCCTGTATGGCAGGATTAAGGAACCTTTACCTTGCCAGCTGTTCTTTTCTTTCTTCATTTTTTTTTTAAATTTGTTTTAACTCTGAATGGATCTGGCAATATTGTTATCTTCAAAAAAGTGGGGCATGTGGGTGTGAGTCCATGACACCTTTTTTGCCCACCTTTTTTTCCAGCCATTACATTTACATTACAAAGCAAGCTTTTTTTTTTTCTTTTTTTTTTTTACTGGACGCCATCCAAAAGTTTACTTTGAAACGTCATTCTGTAAATCCAGTTGGGTTAAGTACAAACCCTGTTTAGTCAAACCAGTTGTACACATCTTTTTTTGTGTCCAATTACTGTCTGTGATCTATAAATATATGCAGCTAAATTGTTCCATTCACAAAATAATTACTCATTCACTCAAGTCACTTTATTTTATTCAATTTTATTTGTACTACATGTGTTGACAAATTAAATTAGTGTCCATAATACCTCATTGTTGGACCTGAATCTAAGCTTTAAAAAGAAATTGAGTTTACATATATCCAGATGTACTTTTGAGTTTCTTTACACTATATCAAAAATAATAGCTGTTTATTATATAACATGGGCATTGGTTGCACATGATAAAATCATGTTTCACGAACATGAAAATTACACAAAATAGTTTTTAATGTAAATTCAACACACTCATTTTTAGTGTTGATGGAGCCATCTAATCGCTTGCCTCAACTATAATTCTTAATGTACCACCTATTCTTGAAATGAAAAACTCTAACCTGTCCATAAAAATGATTGACAAGCACATATTACTGACGCTCCGATCAATGGGCCACCAATCATGATCGTCCGATTTCCGTGGAAAAATATGTGACCGGCATATGTCAATCAGTGCCTTTCGATCACAAAAAAAGAAAGAAAAAAGAACTGCTTTTAAAACACTGAAAACAAAATGAAACGATTTACTATTATAAAGGACTTGCGATTTCCGTTATCCGAAGAACATCATTTTCATCGTTAGCGTCATGATTGTGATTATGTCCAATAGGTACGAATACTATTTTGAGGCACTGTACATTGACTTCTTAGTAGGCTGACAGCTGGGTGATGCATTTGCACTCTTAAGCCACCTTTGTAAGTATTCAATTATCTCACCATGCAAATTCAGGCCATGTGGATCCCTGCCTTTGCGGCCTCTGTGATTGTACAGAGTTGTGCGGATTAGCAGGGAAGCCTGTGGCCAGTCAGAAGAGGGCACAGAGAGGGTGTCTTTGACCGCTGCAACCATTTATTTCAAGCATGAGCTTCTGTTGCCTTGCTGGTGTCACCATGGCAAGATTGGGCTCTGCCCTCCCAGAATCCAACTTCTGTAGCAAAGTTATTGTAGACTAGATACACAGTCAGTCTGCAGGTTTGCTTGGTGTATGGAGTCTTGAACAGGCTGTCTTTGATTTTTTTAACCAGGAGTTTATAAGACATGTTGTTTACAATAGCTATCAACTACTTACTGTAACTGAGGCATTTAAGGTCAAACTTTGAATGTTAGGTTGATGTTAAAACTGATTGAAAACTGTTTGGCAATCCTTACTTGCGTCACCGCTAAGCTACTTATCTATGGGAACACAGTGTTTTCATATACCTATCAATTATGACTACAAGTATCATTCTATGCTGAACTAGGGTGGTGCTCACTAATCATCCATTTTCCAAACCAGTGAATCACACAGCAATTATGATGCAGACAACAGCGTGATACTCATTCAGATGAACAACTAGACTGCCAAAACACATCATGATTGTTTCCATCTGTTTTCCAGATTTGCATGAAATGAACAATATCTTTGCGCTTTCAAGCACTCTCTCTTATTTGTACTCTGGTAATTGTAATTATATGTATCCTTTCCCTAATCTCATTTGGGAGACTGAGTGATTAGCTCAAACAGTAGCCCACCGCCAAAACATGCACTGTTAAATAAATCCCCTTGCACATTCCAGTACACAGTCTCATGCAGTGGCAGATTCCAACTGCCATCAGCACCGCCATGGTACATAAAAGGTGTTTATGTGGCTCTGTGGTGTTTGACAGAGTACCAGCAGGATTAAAGCAGCCTTGCAGTGAAAATACATTGATCAGCTCCCTCTACTCTTCTCCAAACCCTCAGCTTCATTCATTCTGGCATACAGATTCCAAAACGCCACAACCTGCTCTATAGTCAAAGTCAGTGTGTTAAATAGTGAAGATGAGGGGAAAGATGAAGTAAATGATTTTGTTTGAGAGTACAGTTACTCCTCTTGTTACAACATTCGACGTATGAACATTTGCAGATACGAAGAAACGCTGATGTCCGTAAATAGCATAAAATGCCGCATTGTGATCGTAAGTTCATATTTTTCAGTGCGCACTACATCATACAATATGGTGCTGTACTGTAGTTCCCTTTTCTGCCACAACCCTGCTGAGCAGCACGCCATACTAGCATCTCTCGCTCTCTGTCCCTCTCTGTCTGTCTTGTTTTTTCTCTCTTTCACTCTCTTTTGCTCCCCTGGTAGTAAAGTTTATTTAAGTAAACTTTATTTACTATGGCTGAACAAGTAAAGGCTAATGCTACACGCCACATGTCTCGCGTGCGTTTGATCGCTAGGGTGACGCCACAGTGATGTTGAGAACAGGAGGGGGTTCCTCCTCTGACAGAAAAAAATAAAATAGTTTTACTAGTCAGACTGGTGACCTGTGGTTTTGTTGGCTGCTTGCTATCTTGGTTGACAGTTGAACAGCTATGTTACGCCATCACGCCAGAGTATTATCATGGCCTGGCTGTGCCGTACTTGGTATTGTCCCACATTGTTTTATTTATTTTATTTTATTATTAATGTATTTATTTTTTTATATTTTTATTTAATTAGTAAGGTGCATGAACGTTTATATGAATGGGTGAATGTGATACTTTGTAAAGCAGTATACATAGCATAGCATAGCACAAACAGCAACAAGCAGTCAATTTACCTTTTTTTTTTTTTTTTCTTCTTCTTAATGTACATTGACTTATGAACAGCCTATCGGAACCCATTGTGTTTGTAAGTTGAGGACTACCTATAACACCTAAGAACTTGCTTGGAAAAATAATAATTATTTGTGTGCCTATTTTTCAATGAAACAGCAACATTTAGTGACTTACCTGTTGGTCACAACTGTAAGTTGACCAAGCGTGTTTCAGAAATGTATTTTAATTCAGTACTAGAATAACTGCCATGGTGGTATTTTTCAGGTATGCCATCATGTGTGGAATTATGGCTGAATATGACACCGTGCAGAACAAGATCAAGAATGGCTACATTTTTAAGGTAAGTTGACGTTGTTGTAGTCATTTTCCTGTTCTGTATTTCATTGAAATGGCAGCGTTTCTCAACCTTTATTGAGACAAGGCATGTTTCAGATGAGAAAAAATTGATTCACAAAAATGTATACTACCAGATTGTATTGGGGTTTCCTACCGATGATGTCACGATACAGTAATGGCTGGAAATTATCCGTTTACAATTGTTCAATAAAGTTATATGGAAAAAATACGGTTGCCGTCAAAATATTGGAAAGAAATATACATAAATAAATATGTAAATAGAATTAAATATAAATCAGTAAATAAAAATGCTCTCTTCTCACATTTATTTATTTCGTGCTGCACTGGTCGAAATGTTATTCAAAAGAAGGGGCGGTCCTAAGCGTGTCTTGGGTTGGGCTCTGCCGTTGCGTCCGTTATTGGTCGAGTGAGTAGCTAGGCGAACAAGGAAGTCTCGCCAGCTTGCATCGGAGATCTCCAGCAATAGACGACTATCTATCCTTGACTTATTATCTCGCAACTCAAGTCGCAAATTGTGTTGACAGTGGACACGATAGTCATTATTTATTTATTTAGGGGTATATTTATATTTTGTTGTTTTTACTTTCTTTTGGATTAATTTTTGAATTATATATTTTTTCATATCCCTTTTTATTTTCACTTTTAGTCATTTGTTTATTTATTTATTTAGTCATTTATTTATTTTGAATTTTGGCTGTTTTGGTCCTCCATATATTTCAAGGTATCGGTACTCATGAAAGCGGCCAATGCCACCCTTTTGTGACCGTTTTACGATTAGAAACTAGAAATTAGGAATTATAAGTATAGGAAATTGCTTTTAATTTCATGTATCAAACAATACATGTGACATCAGTACTTAGTAACAGTATTGGCGGCAACTCAAGAGTTGAGTACTCGTACTGGTATCAGTCTCAAAAAAAAAAACGTCCGTGCGTGCATGTCATGTATGAAGTCTCGTCGATGAAATAATGTGAACAGCTACTCGCTTAAGCCCGTGAACCACTCCCACATCCTTAAGTTTCGCATAAGCATACATGTATGTGTAATAACGGCGTCGTCTAACCTTGTATCTTCTATTAGCGGCCTCCCCAAACCACAGTTTACCTGAAAAGGTATTTGACAGGTGAGCAAAAGGAGAGAAATATGTGGGAAAAAAAGTGATAGAGAAGACGAATGGAAAAGCGGGAGGGTGGGGTGAGTGAGAGCTTGAAGTGTGCGGCTGCTTTCCACGATCGCGTGTGTGAGAGATGTTTGTGAAATAGTTGTGGCTTGGTGAAGCAGGACAGATCAGGTCCGAACAGAAGGCGATGGAAATAGCTGTCGTGTCACGAATCAGCAGTAAAAATGTTCCCTGTCTGTCTGGTTTGCTCTTTCCTGCCTCAGGATCATCTGGATAAAGCCATCGAGCTGAAGCCTCAAGACCCCCTGTCCTACTACCTGCTGGGCCGCTGGTGCTATGCTGTGTGTGACACTCATTATCTCTCGCATCTCTGCACACATCCATGAAAGCCGACCCCACCTCTCGTCTCCCTTTGCAAACACGCCCACTGATTCCCCATAATCACCGCCACAGTTTGGGTTTTCCTTGAGGTTTGTTTTCCCCGTGAGGATGTTCAGGAGAGGACGACAGGACATTGTTAGCTTTAAATCAGATTATAAGCTCCAACATCTTTTCAGTTGAACATTTTGTTGATGCAGCTCCCGATTGTTTTCACAATGTCTGGTCAGCCAGTCATTCAGCTACTAGCAGTTTATTTGGAGCATTGCATGACTCATATATTTTTGGAGTTATTTTTCTCGAGTTGCCGCAGTCAAAATGTCAGCCGAGCTGTCAGGAAGGAAATAAGTTATTAGGGAGATCACTGTCATTAAAGTCAACAAAACTCACATTTACTAATCACGCGAGGAGTCAGGAGCAGTGCGCTAACACCTGATGTTTTCACAGTCTGCGTTTTATAGGCTCGCTGTCGTGTTTGCATGTCCCACAATGATCGACTGTTTGCACTCGGCAAGTGCCTCTGTTTGAAGGCTTCCGCCATGACGCCATGGCAATACTACACCTGCAATTAGACGGTACTCAGATGAATGCTGTGAAGCAGACTTCTGGCCATTATCATCATCTGACAACAAATTAAATGAATAATTAAAAAACAAGAGCATGCAGGTAGGGAGGTGCCAGTGCATTAACCACCAAAATAATCCCAAGCCTCTATTGCACTAAGCTTTATAAGTCTTTGATTTTATTGATAGTTGATTGGAGATATGTGCTCAAAAACCAGTCCCTCACTGCTCCTGCAATTGATAAACAGTACATTGCGTTACTATGCACCACATCGAGTTTTTGGCAAAAATACACAAATTACAATTTAACTCATATGCTCCCAAAAACGTATAAATACGTTCTATTTAAAATGTTTTAAGTGTTTTTTTTTTGTTTTTTTTTTTGTTTTTTTTTTATGCTAGAGCATACAGAAAGCTTTGATGCAGCCTCTCAATTGCAAAGAAGGGTTGAAGAAATGGTAGTTATTACACAAACGGGCAGCAGGTGGCAGCAAACAAAGGAGATCAACCAGGGCCATGTTACAAAAAACTCAAATACTCACAGTTCTAATTAGATTTGTCAATAATTGTGAAACCTGGCTATATTCTAATGCTCATTGCTGCAAAACTAACTCAGTAGGACTTCTAACTTTATTGTACTAGAGCAGGAGTGGCGAGATCCGGTCCTCGAGGGCCGCATTCCTGCAGGTTTTGGATATTTCCCTTCTTCAACACAGCTGATTCATGATCAGCTCCTCAGCAAGCTCTGCTGAAGCCTGATAACTAGCCCATTAATTGGAATCAGCTGCACTTCGATTAGGGAAATCTATAAAACCTGCAGGACTCCGGCCCTCGAGGTCCGCAGTTTGCCACCCCTGTACTAGAGGATCTGCCGTTTGACCTTCAACTTGTAGGAAGTCGTCTCACTGGTCTCTTCACAACTCACCGGTTCATTGGCTGTTGCCCCTGACAAAGAATTTGTATATTTTGTAACACCAGTCCTACAATATTTCTGTCTTTTATACACAAATTGTAATGGCAAAGTAGATTACACTGACTATTATTAGCTGCATCGGGAGAGAAGTAAAAACGGCATTTCAGTTTCATTTTGACTGTTAAAAAGATGCATTTAACGACCATCAACCACCAACATTTCACAAAATGGCTCCAAACGCTGTACTTTTATTGCTTAGTCTGAGCAAAAATAGAAAAGTAGTCATGTTTTTTTTTTGGTTTTTTTTTAAGCTTAGAACAGAGAATAGGTTCCAAAGAAAAATAAGTGAGGAAAATTCACAACTGCTGAACCATTAACACCCGGAAGTTCAAAGTACTATTTTAAGGAATCAGGTTTGTGCACAATGCACAGTGTAGATTTACATTTCCCCTTAGATTAACTACAATACATAAACTAAAAATATATTGTTTAACCTTACGCTGTTTGAACATCATAGCTATCTTAGCCTAGCATGATTTTGTCAAGAAATAGGATGAATCTTATTACAGTCTGGTGTCCCTTTTGCAGGTCGCCCAGTTGTCTTGGCTTGAGAGGAAAGTCGCTGCCGCATTATTTGGAGAACCTCCCAGTGCCACTGTTGAAGACGCACTGAAGAATTTTCTGAAGGTTCTGCTTTTCTTCATAACAATTAGTACTTGGCCATATTCATTTGGTTAATGCACAATGCCAAAAAGAAAATATTCAAAGCACTCCACTTTTGGCTTCTAAGCCTTTTAGCTCACTGGGAGCGCTCTATGCAACCAAACCATACACCGTGGGTTCGATCACCGATGTATATACGTTGAAACGTACATGTTGGGGCAAAAAAGGTAGGTCACCCCAGCATTGGGTTATTAATTGGGGTCACCCTGAACTGGTTTGAGTACTGGTGTCGCTCAGCAGACTGCGTGTGTGGCCCTGACGACCAGACTGCCCCACCCTCCACCTGCCAGATGACACACCCCCGGACTTAACCAACTCCAATTCAGACACGGCGAGCTGGCTGCAAAGAGTCGACTGACATAAGTTGCGCAGCTGCACGGCTCATGCAAAAACTAAGAAAACAAAGTCACTATTAAATGAAGGCATGCTCCCATGTCCCATTTGACAAACGCTCCATTTCAAATTCCTCCCAAACCTCTCCTGTGCCAAATTCTCAGAAGCCAAACCCTTGGTGTGTTTAGAGAGGCTTAATGTGTGTTCTCACATTTTGATTGTTTATATAGTAGAGACATGAATTTTGCTTCTGGCTAATATAAATGTGCGTGCCTCTTCCTTGAGTTTTGTGTATCTGTACCCATCAATTTCTCGCTCCCTGTTATAACATGTTGCCCACGACATGGAGGCAAAGCTGCCAAAAGGTTTTTTTTTGTTTAGCGAGGAAGAGCAAAGGCCTGCGGAAATCAACACATTTCCATCTGAAAGCTAACCTGAACATGTTTCTCTGTTGTAGGTTGAAGATATCCAGCCAAGATATTCCAAACTCAACTATGTATTTCTTGCTAAGGTCTGTTATCATATAGGCTCCTTTTGAACATATTTTTAATGTTTAAAGGTCCCCTCCAAAAGTATTGGAACAGCCAGGTCAATTCCTTTGTTTTTGTTGTGTACTGAAAACATGTGGGATCCAGGTCAAAAGATAAATATGAGACTTTGTAATTCATTCTGCTATGACCATCATAAGTTACATCATAAATCCACCCAAATGTCTTCAGAATACAGCAGAAACAAATCAACTGATTTTGCCGTTCCAATATTTTGGAGTGGACTGTATGCGACTATTTTTTAACATAAAGTGTGGCTAAATAACATTGATAACCTAAAAATTACAAAAGGTTCATCATGATGATGTCTCAAAGTTGGTTGGCTGTGTCTGTCTGTCCGGTTGTTAGTTAAACAGGCTACTTCCTGGTAGATTGAAAATAATGTAAATTGTTACAGGATAATGACAAAATTGTTCTATTCGCATCATTGTGACTCAAAAAGTGAAAATTCCTCAATCTGCACAAAAAAGTGGATCATTTCTTTATTTTCTACAGGTGTTCCAAATATTTTGGTTACTTTATTTAGTGACATGAAAGGGACAAAATATTAGAAACGTCATTCAATATGCACCACTGCAAAATTGATACCTCTGACAGTGTCAATCAAAAAATTGAGACTTAATATATTTGTGAAGGCGAAATTTTGAATGGAGATCTTGTATGGGATCTGGCTAGATTAGAGTGCAATTGTATCTCATATTTGTATCATCAAATTTTTATTTTTTATTTTTTATATCCTATATTAGGATTCATAATGGTCTCTCCTTCTGTGTGACAGTGCTACCGAGACCTTGGGTACATGAAGAAGGCGAGGGAGATGTGTGAAGCTGCTACAGCAATGCAGTCTGTTTCAAAAGAGGTAGGAATTGTCACATTGAAGGAGAAAAAAAAATAAAAGAGAGGAAAAAAAAAAAAAAAAAAAAAAAAAAAAGAGTACTTTCTTGACCCTGTGCCCCTGCATGGTAGCACACCAGCTCTACACAGATGTGGCCCGTCTTATGCTATTAACTCTTATTGCCGCACGTTATATAAAAGAAATAATAATAATAATATGACAAAGGCTTTGATCATTAACGTCATCCTTGGAAACGTTCTATTTAATCAGATTTCGTCATGTTTCATTGTAATTTCATACACCAGCAGCCCATTGAAAAGAGAGACAATGCTGCCATCTGCTGGCCATAGTGAGTGACTGTTTTTGATTCCACAACCCATTGATCAGGCAGCACTGCACTTAGACGTTGCACTGCCCATTGATTTAAAAAAATAAAAATAAAAAATGTAGTTGACGTCATTTAACGTTTATGGCAGCATAGATTGTGATTTTACTAATCGTTATTAAACGTTTTTGGCGGTCAAAGACTTAAGTAAGTTTTCTGAAACCTGGTCAGGTCTTGGACACTAAATGTACCTGACCAAATATTCAAAACACTGCACTACCGCACACAAAATAAATATAAGTTACAAATCTGATATAATGGCAAATATAAACACATATGCTAATGTTATCTAATCTTATTGTGCTTTAGCTCTGGAAAAGCGGCAATGGTGTGTACACTAATATAAATGCTCCGTTAATAGGATGAAGACGCACAGAAAGAGCTTGACCTTCTCTTCCCGGAACTTGGAATGTTAGAACCTGAAGATGAATTGGAATTGGACCTGTAGCTTCTGCTGCTATAGACCATCAGAATTCTCCCAGTGAGAGGCAAGTTGTTGACTTTCATCATCACTGGAAGCAAATTGGTTGATAGTGTCAATGTTGAATCTGCAGGAATATAGTCAGTTTATCGTTAAGGTTGGTGTGGCTGGGCCCTGGTGGTCATCACGAAAGCTGGGGCTCTGTCTCCTTCAGATTGTGTCAATAATACAAAGCTTCAATGGGAAAGAAATCCTTGTTGCTACCGACTGTTCCGTCCTGTTTGTCAGTAACATCATCAAGAAAAGCAGCTCAGACAATGACAGAGTCAGTGACAGTGACCATTTGTTGCCCAGTTCTGCTGATGAGTGGCTCTATTTTCCTGCACGCACCTGGTTGCACCTGCCCGACATAATGAAGTAGCGCCAATATGCAATTATCACACGCAGTTGTTTTGTGAACGGTAATGAGGCCTATTGATTGACATTGTTGACTCTGGCATATGTTCAGAGTAAAATGGATGACATTCGTCACTGGCCTCCCTGCCAATGGCACACCTCCTGTGTCAGTGATGGCATGTTGTCGCTCTCACGACCATTTATTTATCAAGTGAGTTTGTCACAATCTGCCGTACTACACTACAAACATGTTGACCAAAAATGATACCTGAAGCACGGTCACTTGCAAAATTTGCAAGTCTTCATCCTCAAATACAATTAAAGCACAAGTGAAATAGAAATAGAAAAATACTTAATTTTTTGGAGCCTGGCTACTTTGGAAGAGAAAAACAAAGACAACACTTAGACAAACACTACATTCAGCTTAATGGTGAGTTGTATTTTTAATTAATCATTTGTTTTTATTTATTTAATATGGGTGTGTTATACTGTCTTTTAGCGAAATCATTTTATGGCGCAAAATATTGCTGATGTCATTAATCGGCTTCAGTTCAACTTTTAGCACATTATTCCCGAATAGAGCATTGAATAGACATTTTTATATCCTGTATATTTCAGCAAATTCTTGAATCGAACTTTGGGGTTTCAACACAGACTAATCTTGCACATTTATTGTTAAAAGGCAACCGAACTCCACTTAAATTCACTCTTAGGTGTAATATGAATTCACAAAGTGGTGTGGAATGCGTTTTTTTTTGTGTGTGTGTGTGTTCTCTGCAGTTAAATAGAGCCATTTAGAAGTAGGTTTTGTAAAATTTTGTAGTCCAAACTTTGGATGTGTGATTCATAAAATACGGAATGTAATTTTTGGTGAATTGTTAAATTATGAGGGTTGGGGTTTAATTTTTTTTTTTAACTGTTTTATCCATTCCTAATTGCTTTTAACAACTGCACTCTAAGGGCCAGAGATGTATTTATTTCATTCTTTATGTTTGTTTTATGTATTTTTAATCTTTTTTGGGAAAAAAAAAAATCTTATTTGTTACATTACATAAGTATATTGGCAAGGTGATGTTGCATGTGTGTGATTTTGTTCTATTGAAAGGAATTCTGATATTTGTTATAAGGACGCAGATAAACTTCATCGAGGCTTTTACTGTATAGACTTGTGTGAACTGAAGCATGGATGGTATCTGTAATTAAATCTGCAAATCAATAATAGTATTGCAGTCCTCTTGTGTGCTTTTGTTGGACCTTAACGAATTATGTAATGATTTTTATTATAAACTTCTTTTCAAGGCATGTACTTTTTTTGCCAGGAGAATATTGACATTTTTCCCATATCTGATTCAACCAAATAGCTCGCAGGTTCAGTCTTGTTTCAACATCTTTGTTCATGCTTGAACTACATTTACCTCCCAAATGAATTTAAATGACATGTAGGAAGGATACTGTTTTGAAATGTTGTCTTCCTCTTCTTCCTCCTGCGTGCGTCACTGAAGAGGGCTGCAGAATTCTAAGAAACGTGTCCTCAGACAGAGTCGATCTGCGGGTGTGATTGCCTCTAAATCTTGATTTTGGTACATGCAGGCCTTGAGGAATGAACCTTTGGTTGCATAATAGCACGTCACATTTTACCGGTGTTCTGTCTCCTCGAGCTCAAATTCCTGAGGAAGGACCAGACAATTCTTTTAATTATTTGAAATCACCTCATTCTCATGTGTGCTTTCTGTCTTGTGTGGCCAAACACAACATGATTGCACTTCAGTTTCAGTTTGTTTTCCTCCTTATGTATCAGCTGATGTAATGGCACAGTTTCAATGAGGATGCGACTCGAGCAAGTACCTGTCAACTGTGGAAATGTTAACGTCCTCACAGTGAAGATGTAAGCACAATGGTGAATGAGAAATGATTGGAGAGTTGCTTGGTTTATTTTGATTACGTGATGACCATAGTATCAGAAATGGAACTTATTGAAAGAGAGGGAAACAGCTGCATCCTAGCGCCACAATAGTAAGTCAACTATAATTAAAAAAACAAAAAAAAATGTGTGTGACTCATGTTCTAAGCACAAGCAGTAATCTACCTGCGTGTTCTCGCAGCATTTTTTAATTTTTACCACATATAATCCCTCAAGGGGAAATTCTGGTATTTTTAGAGAATTTGTCAAGAACCTTGCTGCTTTTAAATGATAAAGTAAGAGTTGCATTTGTGCACGAACACGTGATTCATTGCTACATAAGAGCATGCAAACTCCTCTTTGAATTGGACGTGTCTAATGTCCATTCAGATTTACGTGCTAAAGCAAAATGGTGTTGAAATTATACAAACTTCAGCAGCTTGTTGTGAATACTCCAGATTAAATGTGGAGGTTCTTGCTAATCTTGTTAATGCAGTATTGACAGTACAAAGCTTAATGACATCTTGCACTTCTTTGTGCAATGTTTAATCTTTTCTCAGCAGGCTTATGCACGTCCGACACAGTATGAGGGACTTCACATATGAGCTGGCAATGCTGCATATTACAACAACTAAACTTGGTGTTTCCATTATTAACAATATAGGTTGCAACCTGTCACAATTGGGTCACCGTGAAGTCCTCATCTTGAACATGGCAGTTGACAACGTTATCAGTAATCATCTACTGTACTTTTATCACACTTTGTTATACGCCGCATGTCTCAAGCTGATCAAGTACAGGATGTTCTGGCGGTGTGAGATAACAGCTGTGCAGGGAAAAGCATCCCCCAAACATCAATTTGTGCTTACCTGATCTGGATGGTGATGAAGGTGAGAAGTGCACACTGATTTGTGGACCACACGTGTACTAAAATAGAAATCGCAAATGCATGCAGGACCATGAGACTTAAGCAGTTCAAAACTAGACACTTTTAATATCCCACTTGGCTGCTACTGTAAATGTAAATGGCTAAAACCATGGCAACAAAAGTGAGTACACCCCAAAGTGAAAATATCCAAATTAAGCACAGTTATTAGCACAGATCAGGGGAAAAAAATAACTGCTGCTCTCCATCGTTGTTTTCTTAAGATGGATCCCAGGGGAAGCAGCGGCAACGGAATTGAACCCTGTGGAACACCATACGTTATACATGTGAATTCATATTGCACATATTCAGCCACTTTTTTTTTTTTTTGGCTCAACATAGTATATAGGGACTCCAATAATTAACAAATCACACGACGTACCATCACAACAGACACAAGTCGACTACTGGGCGCACCAAATTTCCTGCAGCACAGATAGGTCAAGCAATGTAGCATGAACACCTGCAGCCAATGATGGCCAAACGTGGTGTATCATTACGAACCGTGCAGGTCGGTTGTGCATTTTAACCTCCGCCGGATACCTGGGTTTTGATCGAGCCCAGATTAAGAACCACTGCTCCACATAAAGATGGCTTACACTATAAGAGCATTGTCAACACCCTGAAACTGAGCTACAATAGCCAAGACCATCCAGTGGTTTAACAGGACAGGCTCCACTCAGAACAATTCTCGCCATGGCCAGCCAAAGAAGTTGCTGTTCGTGCTAAGGAAGGAATGATGCAGAGTTTTCTGAAGATTTTTGGAACTGGGGCTGGGTGATATAAATAGTATATTCAATATACAATTTGCTGAAGAGACGGTAAAGATTTTGACTCTACCGTCTTACCGCCATAATGGATGTTGATGTCATCGCATAGCGCATGTTGATGACATCATCGTATCTGCTAGGGATGAGCCGGATATCCGTACGACACGAGTATCCGGTATGGATAATTCATTTTTTCCAGATACGAACATAACCCGGATATAATTCCTTATTGTCCATATCCGACGCTCCAGCGCTCCTCTCTCATTGCTGCAGGCGGCTGCTTTCTCTCTCTCTCTCTCTCTCTCTCTCTCTTTTCTCCGCGACGTGATGGACAGTTAAGTCACGCACATCCCCCGTTCTGCCCATTTCCCCCTCACCTTCATTTTCTTCCGCTCACTCATATTTTGTTTCATATGTTTGTCAAAGTTAGTTATTGAATTTGTATACGTGGGTAGACTGTGCTTTTAACGAGCGAAACGAGCTAATTAAACACGCATGTACACAGTGTGGTAGCAACCATTTGCCTCCATTGAAACCATTGTTACGCCTGGTGATGGAGGTCCTCCAAAAAAAAACAAAAAAAGACCTCTGTAAGGTGGGACTCTTTCATTTTCTGTAGAAATTATCCATCCAAAACTTTGTGGAAATAGTTCCTTTATTATTGTGATCAAAAACACTGAATCTCAAATCTCAGACTGTTCAGTAAATATTCATTCACATACATTATATTTAAAAAAAAAAAAAAACTTGTTGGAAAAATAGTTCTTACTTTTGTGATCAAAAGCACTGATTTGAATGTGTTTTGGCAATAGTTTCCGATTTAGGCCATGCCCACTTCCGGTTTAGGCCACGCCCCCTCCAAATACAGCTACAGATAATTTAGATGGTTGAACAGATACAGATAGTGTCTCGGTCTTGCGCACGGTTCCCACTCAGCGTAACAATAGCGTCAAGCACCGAATCCACGGAGCCGGAGGAATTGGTTTAAAATGTCAGTGCTCCGTCAGTTATTTGGAAATGTCCGAATCGCTGTCTGACTTCAAATCCGAAATTTGAAGTCTGACAGAAAGCATAAACATATAATTTGCAAGATGTACCGTGTGACCGTGCTTGCTAGCAATTTGTTTTATCGTCTTAGAAAAAAAGCATTACCGATTATGAGTGTCAGCGAATGTGGTCATCGACCGGTCAGTCCTCAAATACGGGAACGAAGACAAACGTTTGCCCTCCGACCAAACAGCAGACCTCAGTTGTGCAAACTTTTTCAACGAGGACTCAATATGATAAAAAGATCCAAAGTAAATGTATTATTTCTTTTTTTTTAATAATCAATTTAGCTTCTATAAAGGACTATGTAAACCAGTAAGCGAATAATTTATTAAAAAAGAAATAATAATTAAAAAAAAAAAATTCTATACCGTGATATATACTGTTACCGTGAAGGAATGCAGTTTATATACCGTGATGTGAATTTTGGGCCATATCGCCCAGCCCTAACTGCAATCATGTCCTGCTGTGGTCTGATGAGACCAAAATGAACTTATTTGCTTCAGATGGTACCAAGTGTATGTGGATGCAACCAGGTGAGGAGGACAAAGATAAGTGTCTTGCCTCCAGTCATGCTGGTAGGAATGTCATGGTCTGGGGATACTTCAGTGTTGTTCCACAGAAAATATATCATACATGCTGAAAATGTGAGTATGTATACTCATTTTTGTGTAATCTTTTCTCAGTAAACAAAATTGTGCATTACTGCTGTCAATTTGGCTTGAAATCCACATCATAGCTGTCGTAGAAGCACTGGAGCAATTGAAAAAAACAAACA
Source organism: Festucalex cinctus (assembly GCF_051991245.1). Lineage (NCBI taxonomy): Eukaryota > Metazoa > Chordata > Actinopteri > Syngnathiformes > Syngnathidae > Festucalex > Festucalex cinctus. The sequence goes on from NC_135424.1 coordinate 12,083,644, forward strand.
AACACTCATGTTCGTTATTTTTCTTTTACTGGATAATTTAAAGAAATACCATCATGACCTAATGTAGGTCTATTAAGTGTGCAACAGCTCCCAAAGTAGCGCTTGCATGTAAGCCTACAGTAGTTTTCACAATTTATTATTTACATTATTTGGTATTACATCAGCTTTCTTCCTAAATAACAGGTCATGCCTAGCTAAGCTGCTGCGTCAGCTTATTTTCCTGGTTGTTCACAAAGTCACTATTAAGCAGGAATGCTGTATTAAATGAAGACCTACAGTTAGATGTTTGAATCCCAACAGCAAGATCCCACAAACTGTGAGTACATGTCCAGTGTCATCTGATTCTGACTGGCTGTATAATACATCAATTCATTCGATGTTTTTTGCCGAACTTGACATTTCATCTCATAAATATATTCATTTATTTGCCTCCTCATTTTTCTGACCTCATTTGTCTTTATCCTTTTTTAAGAGTCCGAGGGATCTGCGTTGTCGTCGTCGTGGAAAACCTGGCCGGCCATCTCTTCGAGCAGCCTCATGTCATCCCGTAGAGATACGGCTATTACGTAAGGGTTTGGTTTGAGAGTCAGACCGTAAGTATAGCCGAGGTCCGGCGGCCTGGCCGGGTCTGTGGTTATGTGGCACTGGTGAGCCAGAAGAGCTGTGAAGAGGAAGATCTGAATCTTGGACAGCTCTTCTCCAATGCAGCGCCGCTTCCCCACTGAGAAGATGAGCACAGAGTTGCACATGTCTTTGTCCAGATGGCCACTGGGGTGCAGGAAACGCTGGGGGTCGAATTTCTCCGGCTCTGACCAGACGGCGGGATCGTGATTGGACGACCACTGGTTTACAAAAACGACCGTGTTCTTTGGTATGGTGTAACCGTTGATGGAAGTGTCTGTGGTGGTGTAGTGAGGGATAGTCAGGGGCACGAAGCTGGTGAAGCGCATCACTTCGTAGATGAAGGCCATGACGTAAGGCAGCTGAGGCTGGTCCTCGATGGTGGGGAGGCGACTTCGGTCCACCACCTTGTCCACTTCTTCTTGGAGACGCACATGCATCTCAGGGTACCTTTTGTTCATAAGGAATCCACCATGGAGAAACGACAGAGTTAGAAAAACATTCAAATGCTGATGTCATCATAGTTGGCTTCTTCTTAGGTTATTGTGGGAATGCTGAAGCATTTCCCCGCCTAACAACTCCCACGTAATACTTTCAATTTATACTGTTCAAATTTCAACTAGCTTCAAAAATTCACGCCTTCCGGGGTATATATATCGTCTGATTCCACATTAGTTACAGTATTTACACAATTTAATGTTTAATATCAACTTTTCACCATTCATTTTCAATGAGACAGACATTGAAATTCTTCTAAATATCACTTTCCACGCCCACTTCCAAACATATAACTTATCATCATGCCCAGGTGCTCAGTGGCACAGTTGGTAAAGTGCATTGTCTAGTAACCAGGAGTTCATACTTTCATAATTTATCTCTCAATTTACTTCATAAGGATTGTACATCGAGCTATTAGTATTCAGCATTCCCACGCAATTTCTCCAGAAATTGCACTTAGTCTAGTTCTGATTCTTTATTTCACTTATGCTCACTTTGACACATTTCAACTTCCTTATTTTTCTCATTCCACATACTTTGTCCTTAGTTTTTTGGACATATACAAACATTACCCCGTTCATTTCAAGTCAGCATGACATTCCCTCAAATTTTGCTCATCATCATTCCCAGGTGTTACTGTCGCGGTGACTCAGTTGGTAGAGTGGGTTGTCCAGTGACCAATGATATGCATATATACTAAATATATCATAAAATGCATTTCTGCACAAAATCCGCATTCATATTCAATGACAGCTTTCAGTATTATTCCACAATATTCAATACAATTACATTATTTATTTATTTATTTATTTTAATGATTTATTTATTTTATTTTATTTTATTTTTATTTTTTTAAGTCATCTATAGCACGGTGGTTAGAGCAAATGACGTGTTGGGAGACCAGGGTTCATATCCCAGATTTGAGTCCAAGTTCAGTTTCATATAATAATCATTGTCCACTTATTTAACATCCATTATATTCAATGGCATTTACCACTATTATTATTATTATTATTATTATTATTATTATTGGTGTTTACGGCTGTTGAAATTGAAGCGTTAACACTGGCGATTTTAATTTATTTAAATTCATTAAAGCGTCATTAAAAAATGTACTCTGTGCAGCCAAACTTGGAGGAATCACTCGTGGGAAGATGCATGGACTATAAGGTAGTATTACTTTCTGATTTATTTGCTTTATGCTTGTTGGCGAAGTCTAAAGTAATTTGAGTACTTGCAGAGCCAAATTCAAATAACATATTATTTGTACACCTTTGGTGTAAATTCCCTGCTCAAGTTACCTCCATGGGGCCTCGCTAACCAATGCTGCTGGATTGTGGTGCTCGTGAGCAGAACTAAACCTGTAAGAGAGAAGTTCTGAGAATTGTTTGTTTGAGTCCATTTTGATCGTTTTAACAATTCGGTTTTACAGGCGAAATATTCTCTTCAAAGACAGTCTTTGATTCTAAATATGCTTTCTATTTGATGATTTTACATGAACTCAAAGAGTTTACTTGAAGAAAAAAGTAGAAGCAAATGTAGAAAAATGTGATTATTCACAATAATTATGGAAAATTGTGTGATTAATTAGTTTTTTTTTTTTAAGTAATCGTTTGACAGCATGTATGGAATGTATCATTCCATATTTTCAATGGCAAAATACACTCGGCATTCAGCAAGACGTAGTTGAATACTTTTACACATTTCAAAGATTCCAACAAGTCACATATGGGTCAGTGGTTAGTGCAGGTGACAAAGAGCGGGGAGGGGGCGGGGTTCAAATCGCACCTGAGATTATTTGACCTGGGAAGCTCCCTGACGTTGTTTTTAAGCATTTTTAAACAATGCTGTCAATTCTTTATATGTTTAAAATGAAAAGAAAAAGTACATTTTTAAAATTTGAAGCTAATATTTTCTCTTTTACTGCAAATGAATATTGGCTTGAAATATTGTTCTTGACTACTAATAATTGGAATCAGTATTGGCCTTGAAAAAACATATCGATGCATCACTACCAAATATGCCGTCGTACATTTGCGATTTTATCTGTCCCGTTTTTATTGTATTTCATATCGGCGCCATCGCTCGCCGCTTATCCACCCAATCATGAATATCAAAATTGTTTCGCTCATTCAGGTGGAGTGACTTATTTTTTTTCCCCGCACGACACAATCAGAAGCTCACAGATGAGCTTTTGCACAAATATGAAGATGAAGATATGTCACAGCATTGCATGCAAGCGCACGTATTCGAATGAGGTCTACTCTGTTTATCACAGCCTTGTGTGTGGGTGGGCAAATTTGAATTGTTTCTGTGATCAGCTGTTAAACGCAGTAGCAGTACTTTGACCATATTTTTGAGATACAAGCCGTTGTTGGACAATTTTGTGCTTTAACTTGCGAGCTAACTTTTGAATTACAGGTCAGCTTCAAGCGCTCGGTGGCGGAGAACTTCACAACATCAGTTCATGTCGTTAAGTCTCTTTCAGTCTATTGTTTCGTTGTTGTATTTTCATTTTTTTTGTGTAGTTATTTTGAGGGGAAACAATGCTTAGAAAAAGTGAATGGTGTCCATAGAATACATTGCTCATTTCTTTATGTCAGAGTAGTTCCTCAAGATAGTGGAAATTCCAAAATTCTTGGGTATAGTAGCAATTTCAATAATGTTCATATAGCCTATGCTACTTGTGTTATTTAAAACTCATTCACTGCCAGCCATTTCAGAAAATTTCAAAATTTTTAATACCAATGTGATATTAGGTTCAATAATTATATATAAACCGAATCGATCAAATAACAGAATAGACTGCCTACATTTTGTCCCGTCCCGTTTTTTTAGAATTGACAGTAGAAAAATGTAGGTTTGCCAAAATACAGCCATTTCTCCCATGGACTCTGAAACTGTGTTTATTTCCTATAAAATGGGGCAATGATGTCATCTACCGGTGGTTGGGTATCAGTTAAGTTGTTTCCAAGTTTGATATTTAGAGTGGAGCATAGTCAGATTAGCCCCCATTTATCTCCGCTGTAAAAAATACAATTGACAAGTATACTTGTCAAAGGCAGTGAATGAGTTAAATGAGAATCCTACAGAAAGGAAAGTGGCTTACTTGACAAGGATGAGAATGATCCACTGCAGCATTGTGGACAAGGTGTCTTGACTTGCTCCAAATATATCTGCAACAGTGGCTGGCACAAAGTCCTTGACCGATGGTTGGCCACTTTTCTCACCGATTTTGTCCAAGGCCACAATCAAAGCATCGGTCATGTCCCTGACGGTGCTCGACTGGAACGTTTTCCTGTGAGCTGTCACTTTTTCCAGAATAAACTCGCTGAACTCCCGGTTGAGCGTCTTGAAGTTGTCAAACAAAGTTTTGATGGGGTTGGGGAAGTACTGCAGCCAGGGCATGACGTCCACGATGCTCCCTGCGCCCACCGTCTCCGTGAACTGGCTGTTCCTGCCCACCACCTGGCGGAACTCCTCGTCCTCGTACGGGTACCTCTTGCCGAAGCACACCGCGCTCATGATGTTGGCCGTGGACACCACCAGGTCCTCCGCCGGCACGAAGAACTTTCGCTGCTGGGTCTTGCGCACGAAGAGCTGCAGGAGCTCTTTAAATTCACAGACGATGTGCCGCTCAAATGTCTTTTTGGTCACCTGGTTGCCCGTGGAAAACATCCTGACGGTGGAATGGGCCACCCTGCGGTGCACCTTCCACCAGTCCGACGTGGTGGTGAAGGCGAGCCCGTTGCCGTTGGAGACGTACCGGAACGAGGTGAAATCGGGTCTGCCGGCAAACTCCGAGCCCTGTTTGATCAACGCCTGCTTGATGGAGTCCCCGTTCAGCACCACCACGACCCGGCAGCCCAGTTGAATCTGGAAGACGTCGCCGTATTTCTCAGCCAAGCGCATGAAATACAGGTGCGGCGCTTTGCCCATCTGCGCCGCGTTGCCGATGATCGGCCAGGCGATCGGGCCCGGCACGCGCAAAAGCGATCGCCGCTGGAACCAGCGACACACTTGGAAGGACAGCAAGAGGGTGACACAAGTCACTAACAGGCTCGTCAGAAACGCTCCGCCGCTCTCATCCACCCTCAGAGCCATCCTGCAGGGGGGAACAGCATCAATTTGAAACTTGCCTTATGAGCCGCAGTATTCAAATACAGCAATTGAAAGTCAATTTAGGCTATATATGACTATGAAAAAAAAACTATCCAAAACTGAATTTTCTCTTTTCTAACTGTAAATTGTAATAATTTATCCATGCGTGCGGTCAAATTATAAAGTGCGCAGCATGTTGCGCTGTCTGCTCGCACCTTGCAGTTTTGCAAAAGTCCCAACATCGCAGCCCGCAGCGTCTTTGCTCCGCTTTGATAGTGGGCAGACTTTTTTCTTTTTTTTCTTTTTTTTAAGGTGTCGTTACACAAGGTGGCACCCCACCCTCCCTGCACTATGCAGGTAAGTGCATGGCGTCATGTGCAAAGGCAAAGATGCAAAAGACATTTTTAACATAGATTATACATTATTATTATTGTTATTATTTAATGTTTTTTTTTGTTTTTTTGTTTTTTTTTTAATATAGGCCACATAATATTTATAGGCTATATTAGCAAAACATTTTAAACTCAATTATTTCTTTTTTTTTTTTTTATAACAGAATAAATATATAAATCCAATTCAAAATGTGTATTTCATTCTTTAAAAGGGAAATGAAAGGGGCCAGAAAGAAATGAAAATTGTGATTATCAAAAAAAAAAAAAAAAAAAAATTGAAAATAACAAAATAATAATCAACGCAAAATAAATGGGTGAGCAGTCAAGATGCTATCATGATAATTAAAATGATTCAAGAGCATGACTTTGTGCTATATATATATTTTTCCAGGAATTTAGTTTTTAATCATTTGTTAAAAAATACAAATACTCAGGTAATTTAGTTTTATAATTAAGATGTTCCACAAATTAACAGAATATGGAAAAGAAGTGACATTTTCTATAGTCTCAACTTCTTCTCATTAACATTTTGGACATGAAAAAGTCATGTTTCATGATTCATTATTTTGATGTATCAAACTCAACTCGTGCAATTATCTCATGTAGCTAATGGTGCTTATATGCTTAATATAGAACTAAATTAAAACCGCAAATAAGGCAAAAAAAAAACATTTACATGCACTATATTTCTTTATTACAGAATTGCAAACGTGCAAACTAGACCCACTTGCACAAATTTAATAGAAAATATAGCTGTATTGAAAAGTGCATGCTTTTGATTTACATTTATGAATTAATTTAAGAAACATTTTGTGTGTGTGTGTGTGTGTATTTTCATTGTTGAACTTGCACTATACATCTGATAATCATGCGTGTATGCAGCTTCCATTATGCACTGGCGTTTTGTACCACAATGCAATTACAATTATCAATACAATTAATTACATACAATTAACAAAACATTATAGTTAGCAACTTAGCATAATGACACACGTGTCTATACTTTGTTTACCTGTGGGGAAATCCTAAATAAACGATTGTTTTCATTTTATTTTCTATCCTTTTTAAATGATTTTGTTCATTTTCATCATCCCATTTATGATGATGCTCGGATTTCTTCCATTTGTTATTTTCTTGCTTTCAACATGATGCATAAAAGGAGCATAGAACGCCGATTCGGATGACGACCGCCATTAAAAGCAAGTTTCCGGTGTGATTTCCAATCAAGCCAACAGGAGGAGACGATCCCACAATGTCAAGCATTAATAGCTAATTACCAATGAGTGCACAATACAATTTGTCATTTCTGTCTTCTTTGTTGCAGGATGCAGTCATGCTGCCTGTAATGTGACGCAGCTTCGTAACGCGAGTCAGTCGACTTGATGCTCGGATGGGAATCTGTTGCAGACTAACATTTGTGTTGACGTGAACTGCTGCTGTTTTCTCGGCCTCCTGGTCACGTCTGTTGGCCGAGTGGGGATTCGGGGATCCGCTTCAGCACCGCGGACAGCAGCTGAGATCACACCGACGGCCAGTGAACCCCATCAGCCGTCCATTTTCTATAGCGCGTTTCCTCCCTCAGGTCACATGCAGGTCAACGTGGAGCTTATTTTGCTGACTAAACCCGGAATTGGTCACCAGCTTATCACATGCAACCAACACACATGCGCTCACATTTACATCTAGGGACAATTATGAGTCTACAAAAGTGAATATATTTTTCGGAAAGTGAGAGGAAGCTGGAGTACAAGCAAGTATGGGGAATTATTAGTATTAGTATTAGTATTTTGTTGCTCATAACGATATCTCGTTGTTGTTTATAACCATTTTATTTGCACAATGACAAAAATGAATAAATATGAATATGAATATATATATGAATACACACAGGAAAGCCCAAGCTAAGATTCGAACTTGGAACTGTGAGGAAGATGTGCTAACCCATTAAAACCCATAGTTATTATCATTATTATTATTATTATTATTATTATTATTATTATTATTATTGTAACACTAGTACTTAAAAAAATGTCAATTTCCTTAAAATTGCATGCAATGCATGGCAATTATTTTTTTTTTTAAATATTAATATTTATCTGCAATAATGAATTTCAGTTAATACAGCAAATCTGTCTGCATTATATTTTAAATTCAATCACGCCAAGTGTCCATAATATCCCTTGTATTTCATTTTACTTAACCCTTTAAAAACTGCGGTAATCTGTTTGGCACACTAACTTTCGAATATTTTTAAATATAAGACATTTGTTTGGAAATGAACTTCAACTCATTTTAAATATATATATATATTTTTAATGTATGTGTTTTTGTTGTATGTGTCCCAATTAACCAGGAAATGCAAGGCATTTTTTTCAATGGGAATAAATCAACAGAAAATATAATAATAATACTAATACTAATAATAATAATAATAATAATAATAATAATAATAATAATAATAATAATAATTATTATTATTATTATTATTATTATTATTATTATTGATTAGTTTATAATAATTGATTTATTTTAATAATAATAATAATAATTATTATTATTATTATTATTATTATTATTATTATTATTAAAATAAATAAATCAATAAATAATAAAAGACATATTTGAAGGTAAAGTGCACTCACCCGGTGTCCAGCTTTTTTGTCCCTTGATGAGTGGCAGACAAGTTGAGTGCGATGGTGCATTTGTAGTTCCAAATTGGTCCAGGAGGGTGGAGACAAGCCAACATGGACTGAACCCAGCCTCCTTTACTTATAGAGAACCATGTTCATAAACCAAGCCACGCATTGTGACCCTTTTTCTTTCTAATGATGTTTTATTTACAAACTATAGTGATGCATGTTCTCTCTAGTTTGATTATTGTAAATTATAATTAAATATTATCGTTTAAATGTCACAAGATGTTTTAGTTGTGAGAACAAGGACCATTTGAGTGACACTGAATAAGATGGTAGACGCCACTGGTATGTGTTGACTATTATTGTTTCCTGTTTTTGTTATTAAAGTATTGCTTTAACTGTTGTTTTTCTATGTCTATATTTTTTTTTACTCCAAGTATAGTACTTCCTTTTAAAGTGCTCTGTAAATACATGTGACTTAAGAAATAAAGTTGAAAAGAACTGAGGTTGAGGTCATAAAGCGCCTTCTAGGAACTTGTCAACATGTTCAGACAAGATCAAATCAGAGTCAGAGCTTAACGTACACAATCTCTCTCTCTCACTCACGCACGCACATACACATCCAGATAAACCCTATTCATTATTTATTTAACAGTATTTAACCCGATCTTCCAGTTGGGTTTTTGTCACCATGCTGCACCTGTTATTTCCTGCTGGCTTTAAAGTGTGCTCTCTTGTTGACACTGTCAGTTTCACCTGCTTCCTGTCACTTTTGTCTGGCTCATCAATCCTGGTGCCTATTCTGCTCCCAAGCATTTTACGCTTGGCAATTTAGTGGACTTGGTTGGTTCAAACACACACACACATGCGAGATAAAATGCACGAGTGTGTATTGTCAGTGAGGGAATTAGTGATCCTGAACGTCCCACGGTCATGTGATGAACTTTTTTTTTTTTTTCTTTTTTTTTAAACAAGGGCTTAGTTAAAATACCACACACTCTAAAGCAGGGGTGTCAAACTCATAATAGCTCAGGGACCGCATGGAGGAAAATACATTACCAAGTGGGCCACATCGGTAAAATAACGGTATATAACTTAAAAACGATTACCGTCATTTATACGCAGATTTTCGTGGACCAGCCCAGATCAAATCAAACCTCTTTTGCATATATATTGTTCCCAGAATGCATTGCGTGGCGCAGTTAATGATGTTCTAAGAACGCTAATCCTTGTCATATCCGTTTGTGTTAACAGTAATTGAATTTGTGTCGTATTTCATAAATTATGTCGGTCTATGATTTAAAATAATAATAATAATGAAACAAACCATAACTTTAATAAGTTGTGTGTAAAATAATGACATCCAGGATGATTCCCTCATACATTCCCCCGCTCATCTGAGGACTGCTTGTGGAATTACAAATTTTATATATTATGATTGTGGCTGGCTGATTAATTAGTCAATTTTTTCATTTTTTTTTTTAACTTTACAATATCATCTCGCGGGCCGGATTAAACCCCTTTGTGGGCCTGATCTGGCCCGCGGACCTTATGTTTGACACCCCTGCTCTAAAGCCTTTTAAGTCCATAACAATCCTCTTATTTTCCACCTTAAATTTAGTTTTGAGTTCCAGGCAGTAAGTCTTTGTTAGATGGAATGGAAGGATGCACACATTATTTATTTATTTTTTTTACTTTGTCTATTTTTGAACCTTCCTCAATGTGGTGTTCTAGGAAGAAACTTTATAGTCTATTGTCATTTTGCAGGTCTGCTGTAATTCAAGTCTGTTCTACTCTGCTTGTGTTTTGTCATGAGCTTTTGATGGCGTGAAGCATATTACAGTAAGTGTTGTGACATATATCTATCTCCCTTATAGCTTTATTTAAAGGGATACAGTACTTCACTTATTTAGCCCATTATAGCAATAAAAAGTTAATATTTTGTATATAATTAATTTGATACTTTCATTATTTTGCACATACAATTAGCACCTTTATAAAACACATTTTGCAACTTACTGTCAACTTAAAATGACATGACAATGAGAAGCTTGGTGCTGTGAGGTCACCTCCAAAAAAAGCTCCACAGTCTCAACAGTGCTTCCTTTTTGCAGCGTGACTGACAGTTCAATTGCTCATCGCGTGTGAGTGAGAATGGAGGTCAGGTAGGAGGTGGCAGGAAGGCGTGTCCAGGTGATGATTTGCACCTGCAGCAAAGGTACAGTTACACTGTAACGTGTTTCTAGCCTGACTGGGCTGCACGTCTTTTTCGCTGTCCGGAAGTATGTTTTCACAGGAAGCACCGTGAATAAGTCCATGCATCCATTACTTTGATTTATGTCGGCCCTTCAAGTGGAAAGTATACACATGACCTCAGAGCACTTGCTCAGCTTATCTCACTTTACACATCTATGCTGTGAACCTGTGAGGGAAGTACGGGGGCCTCCAACTGGAAGGGTTCGGGAAACATGTGAAGTAGTCACGCACATGTACTTCATCATCCGTGTGTCAACAATGACAACGTCACCAAATGGTGCTACGCCTCACGCGAATAGGTTATTGTGACAACGCTCTACTTTTGACAGATGGAAGCATATTTACAATTACAGTATATAGAATGTTGTAAAACAAATAGATTGTAAGATTGCATGACAAAGTTGAAAGCCACATTTTTTTTTTTTTTTTGATCTATCGTCAGATGACTATTTGTTGTGACTAGTGTTGTTCCGACACCGATACTGGTATCGGCAGAGGTGCCGATACTGCATAAAAACAGTGGTATAGGTATCGGTGACTACTCACAAGTAACATGCCGATACCATTAATTCCAACGCTAATATAGGATTTTGGATGCAGCATCTTTGGTCTTGCTCGTGCACAACATTCACTGATATGTGACATGCTCACTTCATGTCGATCTAAGATATCCTATTGGCCCTTGAATGCTCTGAACCAATGGCAGGACAGCTTTTTCATGTTGAGGAAAAAAACCTTAGGTATCGGTATCGGCCGATACTGCAAAGCTGGGTATCGGTATCGGTATCGGGGGCCAAAAAACGGTATCGGAACAACACTAGTTGTGACCAGATATGATTACTATTGGAAAAATAAACAAGATGAGTCAATACTAGAGGTGTCAAAATTAGTGCATTAATTTTGAGTTAATTTAAAATTCCTTTAATGCCACAATTTTTTTAACGCACGATTAATGACTGCCCCTTACTTGGAAAGTAACAATTCCACTCACAACGCAGCAAACATATCCAGTCAAATTTAGCAGTAATGCATTTATTAATAATGCATATATTTGTAGAGACTGGGGTCAAGTTGTAAAAAATGTGTAGAATTTCACAAATTACTTCATGTTAAAGATTAGTTTGCTCTTATGAAAAGAAAAATTCACTGAACTGTCACTATTATCTTAAAAAATGCAATTATGCCATCTAGTGGCAGAAAAAATGACCAACACAAATCAATATCACACTCCCCCCCCCCCCACATCTTTTTAATTTAAACTCAATTTTATGAATGCATGAAATTGCTGTATCAATGGCTAAAAAATGCAGCCAGATTTCTGTTAGTTACTCTTTATTCATTTTATTCATTTTATTTATTTATTTACTTATTTTAATAATTAAGACAATTTGGATGCAATTATTTCACAAGCAACATTTTGCGAATCACAGTATTATTTTAAACATCAAATTTTAATATATAAAGATTCATTAAATGCAGGACAAAGTCTTCCATAATAATCAAACATTTTTGTGTTCTGTTTTTGTGTGTGCATGTCATCTTAATGACTTGCTGCAGTGTGGACCTCGGACCACCACCACAAGCAAAGCGCCATCTGTCTCGGCGAGCATTCGACAGGGTAAGCTTTCGGGTAAAACACTTTGGTACGACTGCGGGCACCTCATCACGCCTGAATGGCTGTCCGACAACCTACACTCACTCCCACACCACTGCGCTATTTTATTCTTTCCAGGGAAAACAAAAAAAAAACCTGCTGTCTCTCCAAGTTCTGCAGATGGGTGCTAATGAGAATCCCGATGACCTTGCAGATGAACTGAGCATTGATTGAGGTAGCTCTTTGGGCTTTCTTTTTTTTTTGGTTTTGTTTTTGTCTGGCCCAAGTGCTCGTGAGGCCCTTGCCAAAGCGTAACCAGCAGCCCGTGAAAGCATCTCCCCTCCATTCTCACACTAAAAGGGCATTTTCCCCCTTGAATTCCGAGTGGAAGTGCAGGCCAGGCTCTTTTTTTTTTTTTTTTGTTTTACTGGAGGAAAACCTTTTGAATCCAGTTGAACTCTTGATACTTCTTTGCAAAGAATGGGGGGCTTAATACGAGTCTAGCCGCATGACTGCGCATTTCAAATCCACGCCAGCTTTGCTCGCATTTCTGCTGCTGTCAGACAACTGTTGTCATCCATCACTGTTTTTATTGGTCTAATTTAATGGAAGGGGCTACATGGAAAATAACTAGTGTGTGACGACAAGTTAATGAAGGCTGAGGTGTTTTGCTCTCATAAGTTACAGTGGAAAACGGATGGGTTGTGTTTGTTCCATTTTGTTGCACCCTCTGGTACAATGAAAATTAAGCTATTCTGATTCTGATTATTAAACACATTAAAACCCGTAGGCAGTATCTTATTTTGAAATGGCTTGGTCAGAACCATCAAAAAGCCCAAAACGGGTCACAATACTGCCTACGGGCTACATTGTACAGATTTTAAATGTGTTTTTCGAGTCAAACTTGGCTTGCTCTCGCCAACCAATCAGAGAAAGGAAAAATGATGATGTCAGAGGCCAGTGCTTTGTCGCATTGTGTTCACAGGGTTCAATTCTGGGGCCTTTGGTGTTTTCATTGTAATTGCTTCCCCTGAGTTCCATCTTAAAGTGGAAGTCAACCTTAAACATTTCTTGATAATAATATGTCATATGTGACTTCACTAGACGTTCTGATTAATATTACATTAGTGGAATATGTATCATAAGTTATCTTATTTGATCCCACTAACCATTGTACATCTTATTCTGCTAAATTGGGGGTCGAGCTTTTTCTGTTGTCGGTCCCATTTGACGAATTAGGAATGCCTGCCCATCTTTAAAACTAGTCTCAAAACGCATTCTTTGGATTTTGACTCAGCATGTCTTTTTTTATGTGAGAGAGGTTTCCAATCTACTTCTCTTTTTTTAATTATTATTATTATTATTTTTTTATTGAAACCTTGCATTTAACAATCACAGCAATAAACATCAAATCTAAGTTTCCGTCTCACCTACATTCACAATAATGAAAAAAAAAAAAAAATCAACATTAATACATAAACAAGAAAGATAATAACAAAATATAAAATAGCAAAATAAACATTAAAAACAAAATAACATAAGGCACAAAAAAAAATTCAATTAAGGTCAACAAAAGATAATTCACGAAGAGTTTTCAATGTAAACAAACTCTTCTTGTTACATGTCAACTTTAAGGATTCAATGTACAAATTAAAGACCACCAGAAAAATCTGAAACTTGGGGATGGATTTGGAAACTCTTGCTTTATGCAAATAAAATTTGCTGAATAGGATCATAAGATTGATTCCAATCCACTTCTCGTCAAATCATTTTTGACAGGTGTGACGTCAGTTCCAGTCCCGCCCCCTAACTTCCGGTCTGGACATGTCCTAGGTCACCGGATATATGATATAGAAACTCCATATTTGGGTAAAGGGGGCGCGACTTAGACAGGAAGTGAAGGGGCGGGGTTTGGACCGTAGGGCCAGGACCGGAAGTGACGTCATATTTGTCAACATGATTTGACGAGAAATTGATTGTAAACCACTTATGTGTTCGCTGTTTTTTAATTTGTTTTAACTGTCTCGTCACCTTGTTTTATGACCAATTCTAATTCACTATGTACAGCACTTTGTATGCAGCGGTGATTGTTTTAAAATGCTCTTGAATAAGGTTGAGTTACTAACTCCTTTGCCACTGGTTAATGCTAATTGAACCCCATGCACAAAACCTTCTCCGGTAGCCATGTTGAAAGATACACAGCAGGAAAGACCACCGCTGCTTGTTCCCGTGCCCGATGAGGTCTAATCTCGTCTCTGCATGATGACCGTGTTGCTATTCTAACCCAAACCGGAGCTGTCATTAAAAGTCACAGAAGCTTAGTGATGATCTTCATTCTGGTGTTTGCCTTCTTCCCTCTGTGAGAGGTCAGAGGTGAGACAGCACTCCAAAGGAGACTGCCTCTCCTCAGAAACCCCCTCCCAAGCACTGTCTTTGGGCATTTTACGAGAATGTAATGATGACAGACAGTCACGCTAAATGGGCGGCAGCCCGCAGAGGTGGAAGTCACGCAAGGTGCTGTTTCTTGTCTGAGGCACAGAATGAATTAGGCTGTAATGGATACAATGGCTTCCAAAGAAACAAAGTAAAGTTGAAACAATGAGTTAAGACATCAAGGGAGGCTTTTTTTATTGGGATGAAGCAAAACATTTCAAAAGACTAATAGCTAATCTTGAACCAATAAATTGCGTTATGTCATTTCACTTAAAAAGCTTCTTAGTGATTTAATTTTCCACTTTCAAAAGGCATAATTAAATGGTGGCTCTAGATTTTACTGAATCACGCAAGGCGACTCAGTTGGGGCCTTGATGTCGGATGGCGCCCCAAATTCTACTAACAACATGACCAAGTTGTGTACATAAAAATAGTCTCACAATCCTTAAAAGTGATTTAGATGAAGTTTTATAATGTGTTAAGTTGAAAGTAAGAGAATGGAGCCTTCCATTTTCAATGGGAAAAAAAAATATCGACATCACTGGAGGTTTTCTCAATCATGAGCACAACTTCCTCATAACGCAATAACTGGTTTGAAAGCGAGGTGAGGCCTTAATAATGGCCCTGCACGCAAGGCATTAAAGGTGCCATTAATTCTGAAAATGAGTTGAGGACAGCACCATGTCAGTTAACAAAATTTGGAAATGTGATTTTGGCATATGCAAGATTGGCATCCGTCTTGAAATGCTCTTCGACACAAAGATAAACGAAACCTTAAGTTGAGGATGACCAGACTGTTTTCACATCTGCAATGTTGTGATCACGTCTCTTTCATTTAGAATTGCTTGAAACATCCAAGCGTATGAAGAAATGAAAAAAAAAAAAAAAAAGTTGGTTTGTTGTGATTATATTGCTGTTATGTTTGTTTTGTTTTATGTTGTGTTTCTGTAAAGCACTTTGTGACAGTTTCAAAGCACTATATCAATAAAGATGACTTGACTTAAGCAGCTTTTGGTCCCTTGATAAATCTAAGCTCTAATAAAACCGTTTCTTTGACTCCATATGTTGTACGTCATCAGTCTTACATTCTTATATGGTAAAAACATTTGTCACAAAATACAAATAACCCAAATGATCTCATCCATTGGTATCATTTTACCATCTATTGTCAAATTTGTGTATTCATGGCTGAAGAAACCCAAACAAATGCAGTGTTTATCCTCTGAAGTGTGACTTATTTTGCCAGTCATGTGAAAATAAAGCGTGTATAAAATGCTCAGCCACAACAGTGGGGATGATCTGATTTGGCTGCTCAAGGAATTGAACGTTCCGGGCAGAGCACACTTGTTTAGTGTGACATTACATCTCCCCATTTGTTTACATTTGGAAGTGTGAAGTTATGTGATTGGACTATTTTGTTTGTGACTTTTTAACTAAATTCCTAAATTGCACTTTTCTACTCACGTGGCTCTCCTTTGGAATATGAACTTCTCCATTTCAGAAGTCGAGATGACAGCTGTAGGTGGGGTGAACGTTACAAAGGTACGCATCTTGACTACATTTTCTCATGTTTGATCCTTTTTTGTTTCATTTTCCAAGCAATGAGCCTTGCTTGACTGGATGTCATTGTGTTCAACCTTAGATGGATGCTTGAAATGATAATGACAATTAGATCAGTATGTTGTAGATTTGTCCATTTTGTGTGTAATTTTCAACTGTGTCCTGAACTAGTTTAGGATTTCTAATTTTATTTATTTATTTTTTTATTCACACAATTATTTTATGTTCATGTATGAATGTACAAGCACACTTTAGATTGTCTGCATTTACACTATCAAGACCTAGCTAGAGAATCAGCAAGCATCATATGGTCATGAAAAATAAATACATATAATGAAGCATTTACTACTAACTTTAGGGAGATGACTCAACAAGTCACCAATTGGGCCACAATAAAATGCCGCAAGCTATTTTGTCATGGCAATAAATCTACTGCATGTATTTTAACATTTACATTTGTTGTCCTTTCCAAATCAGGTCTTCATTGGAAATATTGGACAATTCTGACCAATTGGAATCAAATTAAAGCTATATAAAAAATGAACAAGCCTATATTTTGTACAAATGCCGCGCACAATGCTAAACATTAAGGCTAAATGCTACGGCTAGTGCTAACACAACATGAAGTGTTCAGCTTGCTCCACAAATATTGTAGATGACAAAACTAGGCAGTCCCAAGGTCATCTGACAGAGAAATGACGACATCATCAATAAGTGCCATTAAAGGATCCTGAAGCTATTGTTCAGCACATGATGAGGTTTGTAGCAGGACCATGAGACCCCTCCCACAATAGTCCCATATGAGAGACTATTTATGGTCTGAAATGTACATGTTCATCTCTGTGTTTAGCTTGGGGACTGGTAATTAATTTGGGCCTTTGATTGTCTTTAACGCTGCATTCGAGGATCGTCGGAAGTCGGATACATCCGAGCTGGTTTTTCCCAGTTTTAATCTGAAAGCGAGGTGAACGTAAACAACTCAAATGGCGGAAAAATTTGTCTGAACAAATTGTCCTTTCAGTATGTTCAAATGTTTACATGTTTGACTGTCTGCACAGAATGAAAATGTCTGATGTGAGAGATAATGACAACAGATTTGTTTTGCTGTTAAATATTTTTTTTTAAATGAGATAACAGTACATAATTGTGATATCATTAAAGAAGTTTTGTGAGTTAGTGTAGTGTATCTTAAATCTGTCTGTAAAAAAAACAAATAAAAGAATTTCACGTCAGCTCGATGAGGTTAGACTGCGACATCTTGATCATGCAGGTGTGAGCTCAAGGGGGGTTAGAGGCTGCTAACGAACTGCCAGGCAGACGTTCTCATCATGTTGCCACAACATTGTGTGAATGTCAGTGCTCTTCAACATGGGGTGGGGGGATCTTGGCACAATTGGACAATCAATGGGAAGAGCAGCGCAAGCTTCCTCGGGCGACATGGGAGAGTGAACAGTGGACGGGCGTTCTGCAATGATGGTCACCTTTGAAGCTTTCCTAATTTCTAAATTACAACACATGTACTGCTCCATCCATAAAATAGAATACAAACAATCACCAGATGGGTGGATCATTATTTAATTTTCTATGACAGGACAATACAACAACTGTTTTTCTTTAATTAAAAGCAATTTTAATGTGAGGTGACTAAAAATTACTGTAACTCATAATGCTGCAACAAAGCACTGTTTTGTCTGTCAGACTGGATATTTGACGATGATGATAATTATATTTTTTTATATTAAAAATATATATTTTTCTTTAATTAAAAGCAATTTTAATGTGAAGTGACTAAAAATTCCTGTAATTCATAATGCTGCAACAAAGTCTGTCAGACTGGATATTTGACGATGATGATAATTATATTTTATATATAATTATATATTTGTTTTCTCTGACTCTTGCCCCTTACGTACAAAATCACTGCTGAAAATTCTTTTCAGCAAAGAAAATTCAAAACATCACTAAAGCATAACCTCGAATTACATAAGTGTATAAAAAAAAATAGAAATTTAAGAATGAAATATGTTGTTTTCAAAATACAACAGTAAATATGCAATTTTACAATAATGCTAAAAAAGTTCATATAGAGTTCATAACATTAATAATATATTTATTAGGGACGTTTAATACCACTTTTTCTTTCAGACCAATACTAATACGAGTACTCAGCTTTGGATTAGTTACTGATACCTATAACAATTATTGATACCAAGTACCAATACCTCTAGTCCTTTAGATACACACAATAAATTAAAAAAGAATGAGACCTATATATCTCAATATAGCATAAAATTGTATGAAAATAATGGAAATTTTCTATTCTTCTAATTTTATATTTCCTGATCGTAAAAAGGCAACAAGAAGTCAACCGACTTCACGAGTACCGATATCTTGAAATAAGGCCTGGTATCAGCCCGATACCGATACATTATATTGGTACTCGCCCATCCATAATATTTATAAACCAATTTTAAACCTTACTGTATTTAATATATTCCTCAATGCCTTTCTTGACAAATATTTACGTTCTTGCATTATGCTGAAATCACTGGAGTCAGGCTGAAAATTAATTTCTCATAATTTGGTCAATTTCATGTTTCACAAATCTATTCTATTGCTCAATCCACACGTCTGAGTTATTTTTACAAATGATTGATGTTGAATAAAGATTGTATTTTTTTGTCTCCTAAAAAAAGTAATGATTTTGGTGATACAAGAATTCCACCTGATGCAAGTGATATGTTTCCAGGCCTTAAAGTTTTCCAAGTTGATGAAAACATGGCGACATGACACACGTGTGCGAGTGCAGGTGCATCGTTGACCGCATTGAAGCGTTTGTGTTCCACGTCCTGCCGAGCGACTTCAATGGTCAGTACGTTTAAGTTGAGCCTTCGGTACCACTGTTGACAGGTCTAATTGAGGCGAAACGTACGAAGGTTCCCATTCTTGGCCTGTGTTTGTGTGCGCTTGAAGGCACAAAGGCAGACATGCTCTAATAACCCAGACTGAATTCTAATTACATCCTAGTGTCCCTCCCTCGGCCCAGGATTGACAGCATGACCTCAAACTGCTGGCTCGTCCGACAATGAGAGCCTGTTTGAGTCGTGTGATGGTAGAACGTGGTCCGTGCAGCAAAAAAAAAAAAAATAATGTCTTTCTTACGTCTTTGTGTCGGCTGCGTCCGCTGTGCTTGCCTATGTGCTGTAAGATTGTTTTGTTTCAGTGACTGAAGTTTGAGGCAGAATTTTTTTTTAGAAGCGTTGTGATGGCTCCGGTACGCCGCTTGAGAGGTGAGAGCTGACCTGTCACTCCGGATTACTTTAGTCTCAGCAGGGCTTTGATACGTGCTGACAGGCCCACATGGATTTCACAAACTGGAGGAACGGAGGCTACTGTATGTTTTTTTTTTTTTTTTTTTTTTTTTTTTTTACTTAAGTTTGAGTTAGGAGCAATGGGATGGAAATATCTGCAAATGCACTTTTCAACTTTTGGTATCAAGTTTGTGTGCATGTGCTAAACTTTTGGCTTGAGACAAAATGTATGTTAAGCGCTTTGCAACACTTGTGTTTTTTGCTCCCATTTCTCATGAATGGAACTCAAAGATCTCGGACTTTTTCCTCTTCAGTACGTAAATCCCATGTTGGCCCCCTGACCCCACGCAAAATTTGATGGAAATAGTCTGTTTTGTCTGTGCTGCGTTTGTCCCATAAAAAGTTCCGTTTGTGCTATTACTATTTTGCAGTTATTAGAAATTATTTTTAAGGTCATCCAGAGTTCAGCCGTCCCCCATTTTTGAGAAAAGGACCCGAAATGGGTCCATTTGTTTGTGCTACATTTGTGCTAGATTGTGCGGTTAAAATTTTCATTTGTGTCGTAACGGTTTTATAGATATTAAACATTTTTGTTTCATGTGATGACATCATCCAGCCCCCCATTTCTTTCGAAATGGGGCCAATCGTTGGTGCTGCGTTAGTGCTGGATTGTGCTGTTAAAATTTTTGTTTGTGCTGCCACGGTTTTACAGATATCCATCCATCCATTTTGTTGACCGCTTATTCCCTCAAGGGTCACGGGGGGTGCTGGAGCCTATCTCAGCTGGCTTTGGGCAGTAGGCGGGGGACACCCTGAACTGGTTGCCAGCCAATCGCAGGGCACACAGAGACGAACAACCATCCACACTCACAAGCACAATTAGGGACAATTTGGAGCACCCAATTAACCTTCCAAGCATGTCTTTGGAATGTGGGAGGAGACCGGAGTACCCAGAGAAGACCCACGCAGGCACGGGGAGAACATGCAAACTCCACCCAGGAAAGCCGGAGCCTGGACTCGAACCCGAGTCCTCAGAACTGGGAGGCGGACATGCTAACCAGTCATCCACCCGGTTTTACAGATATGTCAAATGTAATTTTTACTTCTTCTCCTTTACCACCATCATAAATCCACCTTACACTTGTGGCATATCAAAATTCTCATAAGACAGAAATATGTTTGCACAGGTGTGTCTTAGGCTATTCACACTTAAAGGCCAGTCTAAAAGGTGTGGTTTTATCACGTAGTCTCCGATTTTGAGGGAGCAGGCATTTGGCATGCTGGCTGCAGGGATCCGAGACAAGCAATGAACGAGTGGTGTTGGAGTTATTGTGTGGACAATCAGGGCTGGACTGGCACCAAAAAAAAAAAAAAATAATAAAATAAAATAATAATAATAATAATAATAATAATAGTAATCTGCGGTTGGCTGGCAACCAGTCCAGGGTGTACCCCGCCTACTGCCCAAAGCCAGTTGAGATAGGCTCCAGCACCCCCCACGACCCTTGTTAGGAAAAAGCGGTCAAGAAAATGGATGGATGGATGGATAATAATAATAATGCAAAAGCACTGCATTGGCCCCAAAAGACACCGCCGGCCCACCTGGCAGCTGCCCTGTATGCCAGATGGCCAGTCCAGCCCTGCGGACAAGCAATATGGATAACAAACACAGATGCATTTTATTGATGACATTTTGAATGCACCGTGTTCAACAGTTCAAACAACTCATGAGAAACGTCTACATTTTTTGTTCAATAAATTCCTTTACTTTGAGGAGGATTTATGAATGAAGTCAAGCATTTCCATTCATAAAGATCTCCGTGTTCTTTCCAGCGTGCAAGTCTGTT
Organism: Festucalex cinctus; assembly: GCF_051991245.1. NCBI lineage: Eukaryota > Metazoa > Chordata > Actinopteri > Syngnathiformes > Syngnathidae > Festucalex > Festucalex cinctus. The sequence continues at coordinate 12,104,893 of NC_135424.1, forward strand.
GTGTACGTGAGTGACATACTTTGTAGTTTACATTCCTGCAACGAGGTAAAGGATTATACTCAAAGACACCAAACTGGACTGACAAGGTTGTAGTAGCAGATGCACACAATGCCCTAGAATTTCACAACCTTTGCATGCAAACAGACGATTTATTTTTTATTTTTTTGCAATGAAGGAAAACCTTTTGTTTGCAAAATTATTTTTCATTGCGCATAATTTCTGAATAGCGATTTTGGCTGCGGTCGTCGGCGCAGATTGTTCAGCGGTAAGATGAGCTGTCGGCGAGCTATTGTTACGTCACAACCATTGCATGCAGCCGCCGTGCCTCATAACTATGTTGCATGCGTCTTCTCACGAAAGAACATGCAAGGGAGGGGAGAGAGTATGCAGAGGTAGCGCAATATCCATAAATGATCTCTTAGAGGTAACTATTAACAGACTATTAACAGACTGTTGCATCAGATAACCGTTTTGCTCCAAGAGTTCATCACAGTGTGCAGGTTGAACAAGTGGCAGAGAACTTTTTTGAATGCAAACAATGTACAGTGTTCCCTCATGTTCCGCTGGGGTTAGGTTCCAAAAAATACCCGCAAAAAATGAAATCCGCGAAGTAGTTGGCTTTATGTTTTGCATTTATTATAAAAGGTTCAAAAACCCCACACCACACAGTTTATACACTTTTCTTACCGAGGCATTTACATTTTCTCACATTTCTCTTGAACATCCTCAATGTTAAAACATTCATAAATTTAAAAAAATAGGTACATTACTGTAAAAAAAAAAAAAGAAAAAAGAAAAGAAAAAGAAAGAAAAAATGCATGCAAAATTGCACTAACAAAAAAATCCGCGATACAGCGAGACAGCGAAAAGTTGCAATTTTCTTCTACACCAGAGGGCGCAACGAAAAAGAGTAATACTAGTATATGCTAGTACTTCGTATAAATGGTCAGGGGTAGAATAGCACACACATTGTGAGCTGAGAAGAGTGCCAGTTATCTGTTTTGCACAAGCCAAAGTAAACATTTTCAACTTCATATATTTTGAAACAGGCGTTGTACATAAACAAATTCTAGCAGCAAATCATGTGGACTCGATAGAGGAGAGAATCGGGCCTCTTGTCATGCCTCAGTCATTGCTCTGTTTTAAGCTAACTTTAAACTAGAGCAAGTGTTAACCAACATGGTAGTTTGGGGCAACTTGTCTCAGTCATTTTGGGGTTTGTTGTTGTCACATATGCAAAGAATGGGCCAATGAAAAATGCAACTCTGTTTACGTATGCCAGAATTGTCTGAAGTCTGAAGGGTGAGGAAATTAGGTTTTATTTCATTGTTTAAAAATGGATTTTCCAGTTGTTGGAACTACAGGATATCCATTTCATGATGAACCATCCATTAATCAAAATGCCTTATTTTTTTAAATCCAATTTAATCTCAAATTTTCAGTTGAAGGGAAGCAAAACAGGCATTTGAGGCTGAGAGCTCTGACCTACAACTCAAAACACACCTGTATAAAACTGCATACCCAACTTAAATGTCATTCTTCTCTTCTACACCCCCACCTCACCCCATTTTTTAAAGTCCTCTCTCAACATACTGTATGCTGCCCTTAAGTGCCAAGAAAGGCACCTCTAAATATAATGCATTATTATTATTATTATTATTATTATTATTATTATTATTATTATTATTATTATTATTATTAACTTATTTACTCATTTATTTATTTATTTATTTTTTTATTTTATTTTTTTATACCAGCAGTTCCTAAGAACTTTTATCTATTTTATAATATTTTATGTTAACGTTTGCTCAATGAATATGGTAAATTTTCAAGATGAATGATAAACAATTTATCTGGCTGTAAAAACAACACCCCCCCCCCCCCCCCCCCCAAAAAAAAAAAAACAAGGATAATTTTGTCCTTGTTTGCAAAATCCAATATGACATCTACTCAACCCAACTCAACTCAACTTTATTTATAAAGCACATTAAAACAAGCATTGCTGTAAAACGTGACTAAAAACTCTTGCCCTCAGACAACAGTTTTTTTTTTCTTCTTCAACTTTTGATTGTTTTAAAGTGCAGAACTTGCAATAAGTTAATAACCTGGTCTAGGTTGTTATTTTTTTAGTGGCCTGAAAGTAAATTCTGAGTAAATGAATATAGATAAATTCAATCATGTCAATCATACTAATGGAACATTTGTTGTGTAATTATCAATTCTCATGTAGTGTCATATTCATTGTTAACCTGCATGTATTTTTCCTCCTCCCTTTTTGCTTTCCTCTGGACGTAGAGACAAGCCATTGTTTTCATTTGTTTACTCGTTGCTAAATGACTTCACTGTGTGCTACTTTTCTTCCTGTACCGCAGCTTTAATGTAAGATGTCACACAAGGTCATCAGTGGTATTGACTAAATGTCTGGTAAACTGGATTGGATTCGTGTCACTGCTTTTATGGAACTAGAGCCCACATGAGCAATGTCTATTTGACTATTGAAGGTTAAAAAGACATTAAAAAATGTTGTTGTTTTTTCTAATTAAATAAATAAAATACCTGTAATATAAAAACTAAAATGGGGCAAAGAGTGAAAAGTGTGAAAACGTTCTCTCACAACAGAGATGCACAAAATTTGGAAAAACCGGCAAAAAAGTCACTATGGAATTAGTCAACTGTTTAGGACATTAATGGAAGAGCGATTGGATTTATTTTTATTTTTTAATATATTTGAAAGTACCTACCTGAGGGAATATCTGGAAGAGGTGGTGACCAGGATGTGGAGGGTCCAAAAGTAACCTCCTCAGTTGGGCCTTTTTCAGCGTGGAGTTGATGTTGGTCTCCTACTTCAGCTTCCGAGAGAGAGTAATTCCTGGGAACGAGAACGTCTTAGTGGAGATTTGAGTAGATGCACCTGTGGCTAAAGCCAAACTGTTGCACGGTTTTGGATTTCTGGACGTGGATTTGCCACCTCTGCTCATCCAAACATCCTTGAGGACCTTGCTTGCAAATTTCTCCAAATAATGTTGAAAATAAAGCAAATCTCGACTTTCGCGGTGGTAACGCAGATTTACTACAAAGGCTTGTAGAGTGCTACATCATGTCTTTAGAAACACAATCCAGTGGTAGGATTAAGCAATAAGACACAGTAATGATCTGTGGTCCACACATACTGTTCTACTAGCTAGACAGTTTGACTCACTGACTTTATTCCAGGAATGCAACTATAAGTTTGCGTCACCATTTGCTTTCAACACTCTTTGGAAAAAAAATGACTCGGTCCTTTAATCCCAGTTTACTCGTCACCGGGTTTCTTAGTCATAGTAAACCAAATTACTCTTACAATTCAGTATTTGTACCCTCAGGTTACTTCAAAGAGGGCCGTCAGGAATGTTTCAAAGTAACAACAGATGTTGATGCAAGTTGAATGTTGTAATTTACTGCATTGCCGGATCATAAGTCTATGCCGAAAGGATTCTTAAAGGTAAAGTCAACCAAAATTTGTTGTATGTGCCCACACACTAAACACAGCATTCTGATTAATATTTTGTTTGTGGAATATCAATTAGGATACCAAATCCATCCATTTTTATTCATCTCACAGGCGGCCATTTTGACACTTGCTGTCGACTGAATGTGACATCACCGTTGCTCAGGCTCGGGTAATCACCAAGCACGGCTCACCTGTTTTCTGACTTTGGTCATGTGACATTCGCAAGCTGAGCCGTGATTGGTTGTTACCTGAGCAGCTGAGCAACTATGATGTCATTTTCAGTCGACAGCAAGAAGCAAAATGGCTGCCCTGGAGATGGATAAAATGTGTTAATATTAGAGCTGTCCAAAGAGTAAATTATTTAATCAGTTTAATCACGTTTGAGAATTTTGATTAATCATTTTTTTAATCAGCATTTTCCCCTTCAAATTTGACAGGCACCTTGTCTTTCGACATTTAATGTTATGAGGACGTCTTCCACATTTTTTTGATCCACTGCATCTCATCCTCCTATTTTTCTAATCAGTTAATTGTATAATTTAAAATGAAAAAAAAAATGACCTCAATATTTTGACATGAACAAATATTCTGAATATCATGCACAAACATGTATTAAATACTTTAATGCATTATGTTTATTGCTCAAACACAACCTGTGCTACCTTTTAATGTAAACATCCGCTGTCAGCTAAAGGATCATCTGCGGTCAAAAATAATGGTGTGATTAATCTGCGTTAATACATGATTAATGCGATCATTTTTTGTGATAATTTGTTAACGCTTTAACTTATTCACATTCCACAAATGCAATATTAATCATAACATAATGGCAAATGAGGCTAAATAGGGCATAGGCTATACATAAATAAAAAAATAAATACTTTTTGGGTTGACTTCACCTTGAATATGTCAAATATTAACACTTGATGAAACATAAATGCAAAATGCTCAGCAAAACGAATGCTTAAACTAAATTGCCTGGAAAAATATGCCTCAAAACTTCCACAATTACAGTAAAATGAGTGGGTTTTTGTTGTCTTCTGTCTTTTCACAGATTTTTGTGGTTGATGACAATTTACAAAGAAGGAAAGTATGATGCAAAGTAGAAAATGGCGGCACGTCTCTGTAAATCTGCTAATTTGATGTTCATGGTGGGAGAAATGTAAAAATTGAGCATCACAATTATTTTTGTGGGACGTTGCTGTAGTTTATAGTAAATGCTTACACAACTGGGTGAGAAGAGGAATGTCTTCTATGAGTTCAATTGCGAAACTTTGAATGAGGCTGCATGGTGGGCGATCTCACAGTGAAGCTACACAAGTAAGCAATAAAGACACATAACATCCATATGGAGTCACGCCAGACCTTCCACCTGGATGCCTTTTTTTTTTTTTTTTTCAAAATGAAGCAACTGACATTGAGCATGTCGTGTCATAATCACGCCTCCTTTGACGAAGGCAAAAGCACTTCACATAGAAAGCGTCAGCACCTGCGGCTGTCAGCCTGTAACAGCTAAAGGCCATCTGTTCTCTCCACTGCCAGCGTCACTGCGTCCCACATCCTGAACCAATCTCAACGCTCAAAAAAATGAAGGACTGATTGGCTTCGTTTCCTCAACCTTGGGCCGAACTCTGGGAAGTGCAGTCAAACAGGTGATCAGTCTGGTGGAACAAAGAGAGAGAAAACATGCTGGAACTCACTACAATGATGTATCTCTAAAAATTACATTCCAAATTTTATGACGTCTGTATGTCAAATTAGAACACCACCATATTTAAATGGGAATTTCCTATACGTGGTCCATTTCCTTGTATTTCATTGTGAGACATTTTCGACAAAAGCAGTCTTTAAAGTTCTGAGCGCTCGTGAGCATCACACATGATGACTAAATCATCTCAACTTTCAAAACATTCTTTCAAGACAAACCTAATGTGTAAAGCGATGGTGTCAGAGATTCCACACGGAAGTGCTTGCATTACAAACTCCAACGCTAATGACTTACCACACTAACTTAAAATAGAACAAAAGAAAGACCCATCGTAAACAATACAACCTCTGAAAACAAACTTCCAGGAAATGTTTTGGCCTTTTGTATCCATTGTAAAGTGTTTGTGTAAAGTTGTTATGACATTGAATGGATATTGTTAAACATAAATGATTCCGGAGCCAAATTTTGAGTCAAATTGGATTTTAATTTGGTGAATGATGATTTTGTTGTAAAGGACGAAGAAAAGTGGAAAAAGACTGTAGCATGTTGTTACAGAATATAATAAGTCATGGATTCCCCCCACCCCTCGACATGCCCCTGCCATAGTCACTTTTTGATAGAAAATGGCAGACCGAGGCTGTTTTCGGACCTGACAATTTGGCGGCAGAAAATAGACTAGACTTTAGACCTTCTAAAAACCGGTCTAAGTTGTGGCGCAGTGTAACGTGTGTGTGTAACACTATTTTGATGGATTTAATCAATGTGCAGGCAGGCAGATTATGGATTGTGGCTTCTTGTGCGTTTCAGTAAGATGAATCCATTCCATCGCCCAATCTTGTCCCAACCTGGTTGGTCTTGTCCTGTTTAAGTCAACCTGTAAATACTTTTCAACACATATTCAATTGAAAACACTACTAAGACATGATGTTCAAACTGATTACCTTTTGCCCCCCACCCCCTTTTTTTGGTTTAAACAAATATTCACTCATTTTGAATTTTATGCCTGCAACACATGAAAAAAAAAAATAATTAAAAAATAATAGGGACAGAGACATGTTTACCAAGGACAAATATTGATTGTTGTGCAGTAGACCCCACTATTCGACCGAGACCGGGCCTACCAATGAATAGCAAAAATCTGAGTAAAATTGACACCCATTGAAATGCAATGGGCGGGGAAAATTTTTAAATAAAAAAAATATATACATTCTAAAAACACTGGTAAACCTCGCGTTGTGTTCTCCATGAAAAATTGGGGTTGTCTCCCCGTCAGAAACATTAAAAAAAATATATGCTTAAAATACTTTGTCTGTACTAAAAAGTTCCAAAGCCAGCGTCTGTGATAAATGATATGCGGGTTGGAGGGGTGTTTAGTGCCCATGCCATGGGTAACTCGCACATCTATAAAGGCGCCATTAAAGCAAATAAAAGTTGAAACTGACTAAGCTAAACAAAAGACAGACTGAAATTTCTCGATGTACTGTATTTAGCACAATTTGGCATCCTGAAGCCAATTCCAACATGAATATCACTGTACACATGTTCTTTATGGAGCTTTTCAAAGAAACAAAAGAGACAACAAGCTACATTTTGCATGTGTTACAACAGCGTGGCTTCTTTGCAACGTACTATATTGGCCTGCCAGCAGTCCAGACCTGTCTCTCATAGAAAATGTTATGAGGGTTCATTTCACCAACCCAATCCCACTACACCGCACCCGCACAGCGCATGCTGGTTCAGTGGCCGGTCAGGAGAATTCAGGTGTATCCGAGGAAAATACGAAACTTTTGTAATCCCTGGGAAACCGAAAGTGTATCTTTCCACATTCTAACATTCAAAAAGAACTTCACAAGCATGTCCACTATTATTGTGCAGGACTCAAAACTAAGTGGCGTCATTTTATTCAGCGCAACATGGACGTGAAGGAAAACCCTTGCAAAAAATCTTACATAAGCATATCGCTGGATGTTTTTTTTGTTTGTATGTACGTGCAGGTTGCCATTCTTTCCGCACGACTATAGTGTCATTAAATACATCAGAATTTTCTGTTGACGCTCTAGTTCATGCCCGTCCTTGATATAATCTCCAATCTGTGTGTGCGCGCGTGCGCGCGCTTGTGTGTACGTGCATATGTCTCCGTAAGAGACAAAGCTCGATGGAAGCATCGTGACAAAGACAGCACAGCTGAGTTCTTTTTCCATTCCAGCTTGAGTTTATCTTCGAAACATATTTATAGAAACCACAGACAGAGATGTGCCCTTGATTACCAACCAGGGAGAGATCATCACAGGTGCCAGTTCAATTTCATTGAAATTGTCAGTAGGTTATTTATTTTATTTTATTTTTTATTTTATTTAATTACAAATGTATTTTTTTTTCAATCTATGCCAACGACGACTTCACCAAGTAAAGTTGTGAGTAAATTGAAACAAGATCAACATTAATGACTCACATGGAGAGTCAAAATTAGCAATGACCTTCCCGTGTATACCCACACAAACACAACACCTACAGAGGCCCCCCTCGCGCCCCTAAGTACAAATCAAGGAGAATCATTGTAACATTGTTAGTTAGACGGTAGAAATGAAGTTGCACCTTTTTAGAATGACTTTTACGCAGAGATGAGAAACCTTGCCACAGTTTGGCTTTCGCTACAGGTGCTTGGTACTCAACCGGCATGTAAACGAGGTCATTACGAGAAGCACCTGTGGCTAAAGCCAAACTGTGGCAATGTTTTTACTTTTTTTGACCTAGTTTTCCAATCTCTGCTTTTATGTGGGTGATTCATGGCCAGCTGAGAAATGGTGTACGTGTTGCCACCCACAAAGATAAAAGTGGAACCGTTCAGTGCGGGCGGAACACTGCTACGTGTTGCTAGCACGTCCGCCTTACAGTCAAGGATCTTGAGCGAGATCATGCCAGGATGTTGCCCACCTTTTGCCCAGTCAGCTGAGATCAGTTCCAGCTCTCCCTTGACTCTGCACGTGATAGCTCCATCTCTTCACATGCACTTACAATGTTTCACTTCCTTCCAAGATTACTTTTTTTTTTTTTTTTTTAAGAAGAGTTTCGAGTTGCTGCACGCCTGTCCCTTAAATAAGCTTAGTTCTCACCTCGCGTGCAAAAGTCAGGCGTTGTTTGTTCTGATAGACAGTAGCAAGTTAGACGTCTCACAATATTTCTTGGCTTATATTTTATCTGTGTTTTTTTTTTTTTTTAAACGCCGATTGAAGTACTCACGCAAGCACCTGAGCGACACTCAAACGGATGATCTCAGGTAATGTGAGAAGCGCTTGTTGTGTGTTCTGATTGGGTCTGGGAGACAAAAAAAAAGGCCTGCACGTAGTTGCGTGTGAACCGCTGGCTCGTTGCCAGCCAGAGGAGAGAATGACTTGGTTGCATAAGAACTAAAGTATGTTTTGCTTTTGCTCGACTGTGTGTCACAGAATAACAGATAAGTTGCATGACCAAAACTCACGTTTTCAAACATTAATTCATGATTTTCAGACTTTCATTATTTCAGTTTAGCTGTTTACAAAAATCTGTGAAAAATGAACTACATTTTTTGGTGTAATTAAGCATTGCAATGTGTAGTTTAAGTTTAGATATTAATCTACATTCTAGATTAAAGAAAAATAAAAAAAATGAATAAGAAAAACAAATTTCACTCAATTTTATTCACTTCCTGTTATGGCCTATAACCTGCAGCCAAACTTAGCCACTAGCCACTATAAGAGGTTTGACTTTTTTTTACGTTTGTTGAAGAAATCTCAAGTAATTTATGCACTTTACAAAGCCAAATTCGAACAGTCCGTCGTAGCTACGTGATGTCTTTGCCATATCATTGAAGATTAAAATGGCCTGCTCAAGTTAACTTCACGGGGCCTCACAGATGCAAATGAACCCTTCTGACGTGTGCTGCTTGTGGGCACAACTAAACATGGAAGCGAGAAGTTCTGAGAATTGTTTCTATAAGAAAAAAGCCATTTTGATAATTTTGTTTAACGGTTGTATTTTACAGGATTCTATTCAAGGACCAAAGAAAGCTATTACAGTCTTTGATTCTAAATATTTTTTCCATTTGATGATTTTACATTAATTGGCAGTACAATACCATAGTTATTTATGAAAGAACTTGTGAAGTGATTTTAGCTATTATTTAAAAACAAACAAACAAACTTACTCGAGTTAAGTTATGTTTTTGTTGTCATTAATATGGTTGTCGAAACAAGTATATATTTGTTGTACTAGGCATTTAAAATAAACAGGAAACTGAAGAAACAAGCGTCATCTCCTAGTTTGTTTGTTTTTTCCCCTGTGGCTGTATATGTGATTGCGTGAACACTTTCGACCCACCAAGTGTTGTAATAACATCCTGATTTTAAAAAGGATAATAGGATATTGGAATCGAACCTTGGATGATCGCCATTTTGGTTTATTAACGCCCTCAAGGGGTTGTAAATGGAAAGTGCGCTTTTTTCATATAAAAACTACATTTCCCATTATTAATAGCGTTCATCCTGTCCCGGTTACTTCCGGCACTCACTAAACTCCCTGCTTCCGTGTTCTCAACGGAGTGTAGCAATGGACAGTAATAACATAAAGGCTATATTATTTGACTTGGACAACACGCTCATCGAAACATACCAGGCTGGTGAATTGGCGATGCAAAAGGTAGTATTCTCCTGCTAAAAGTGTTTTCTTGTTTTAATGCCAAGTGAACAAGTTAACCTGTGTAAGCAACGGATGGATTGCGTTCAAATTCACTGGGAAAGACAACAACCACACCCTTGCGGACAAATAATTAAATTTCCGACTGCTCCTAACTTTGTTTCCAATAATTAAGATGCCCTTTTTCATTCTTATTCATTCAGATGATCTGTTCTATTTAAACGTACCTGCTCTACTACTTTTATTACATAACTATTAGTTTACCAATTTGTTAGCTCATTGCGTATTTTTTTTTTTTTTACCCTTTAAAACATGACATCATTTGAATTCTCTGGATTACCAATTATTCACTGAAGTAATATCTATATGAAGGTCTAATGATTGATTTCTATGTTTTGGTGCATATATATATATATATATATATATATATATATATATATTACAAATACCTGTAGGTCTAACAACAAAACCTTTGAGCTGACTTTATATTTACTTATATTGTATTCTAAATCCAACATTTCTGTACATTCTTATGGTTTACTTACATGTTGTAATTGAATTGCCCTTTGTGACTTTTACAGACCCATGAACTTTTGAAGACCTCACTTGCTGTTGATGATGACACCATCATCAACATTTGCGACAAGTTCATGGAAAAACTTCTGCATCAGACGTTTGACCCGGCAGCTGGCAGAACCATCGATGAAGTCCGAGTACGTCTTTGGGAAGACAGCATTAAGGAAAGTGTGGACAGTTGTTCAACACCCTCCCTGGCAGCTCAGTGCTATTACATGTGGAAAAATAGTCGACTGGAGCTGCTGAAGCTGTCCCCTGAGATATCCAATCTTCTGAAACAACTTCGGAGGAAATACAAGCTTCTGCTCCTGACCAACGGCATTGCTCAAACACAATGGGAGAAAGTGAAGGCTGCCGGGTGTGAAGGTTTTTTTGATAGGATTGTGGTCGGGGGAGATTATGCTGAGCAGAAACCTTACCCTTCCATCTTCAACGTGTGTTTTGACCTGCTCCAGGTGGAACCCCAGGACTGCATAATGGTTGGAGACTCACTGGAAACTGACATCCAGGGAGGGTTCAATGCACAAGTACGTGCTACAGTTTGGATAAACGGTGCAGGTGATGCATTGCCTGTTGGTTCAGTAACACCTGACTATACACTTTCAACTGTATTGGACCTGGAAGACATTTTAGCACAACTAAATTAGAGACAAGCATTGTATCAATTGACCAAATGTGTACAATTATATTTGATCAAATAGCTTTATTTTATTTTTTATTTTTTTTGTCAAGGATGTTCTGAAATTAGTATAAAGTGCAATACCTACCACTATAAATGTCATCAACATGTATGTCTTTCATGTCTTTAATAAAAAAATAACACAAGTCATAAGACATATCACAGGATAATACATGGATGCCACCCAAATAACGATTACTTAAAGCTGTAGTGAGATTTTAAAAAAATGACAACGCACACACATCTCACTCACTTGTAAGCGTCATCATGGATTAAGATGTCACATCCGTGATCACATGGCACGACATCATAGAGTGGTTATGGCGCTGAGAGTGCTCTTCTTGTCAAATGTAAACAGTCCAAAATAAGTTGTTGTTTTTTTTTGTTATATTATTGAGATGTATTTTTTTAATATAATATGAAAATTAAAAAAAATGGCAATGGGCGTAAACTCAAATACTCTGCACTCACCAAGTGAAACTGGTAGGTGTTCCTGCTTAAAGCATAGAGTAATCAGTGTTGACTCCATGACCTTTGCATGCTCTCTTTAATTGAAAATTCTACTGACGTTTGCAGAGGAGAAGAAAAAAAGTGTACCATTTGAAGAATTACAATCTGTCGTCCTGAGTAGTAAAACAAGTTCCTACCTGTTTAAAGACTTAATTGGTGAAGGAAGCTTTGGTATAGTTGCCCGGTGTGAAAACTTGGACACGTCACAGATCGTAGCCCTCAAAGTCCTTAAAACCAAGACAAATGCGGTGTCCAATAAGGAGGTATAATATCCTAAATCTGTATGAAGCTATGGCCTAACCAAGTGCTTAGGTGACTTATTTGTGTTGTTTTCTCCACAGATCAAAATGCTTGAGATTGTAAGTGTTTTGGATCCAGTAAAAAAGAGCATTGTGAAGTTTATCGAAAACTTTGACCATGAAGGGTATACATGTTTGGCTTTTGAAATGTTAGAAATGAGCCTTTTCGATTTTGTTATCAAGAAACGTAAGAAGCCATTGTCCGTCAGTGAGATCCGGCCGATTGCGCATCAGGTAAAGTTATCAGTCATCGAAGAGTTGTGTTAACATTACGTCTTAAAAGATTGCACTCAATTAAAATCCCCTTTGAACTTGCGACAATGATTGCATCTGAGTTTATTTCCTCCTCTTATTGTGCAGTTGCTTACGGCCTTTGAGGCGCTTAAAGGTATCCAAATCATTCACGCGGACCTGAAACCTGACAACATCATGCTGGTAAACCATTCATGTGAGCCACTCAGGGTTAAATTAATAGATTTCGGCTGCTCCCTCCAGACGTCTGCAGTAACCCTTGGAATGACCATCCAGCCTATGGGGTACAGGTAGGGTTCATTTCTCTTCAAATTTGTTACCATGGAACCTGCAAGGTCGACCACGTTCCTGGTTGATTTGTTTGTTATAATATGACATTGGGAAAAATGGAAAATGAAATATTCCATCCCAGGGTCAACCAAATGAACCTGTTTACAACCTTAAAAAGGTGATCTCAGGTTGATTTAGTTCCAAGCAAAGAGGGCATATTATGGGTCATATATACATCCTTTGATTCAGGCTCAAGTATAGATACTTTGCTTAATAAATTCAAAAATTGTACTATATATCCACTATATATTTGTTAACAATTTCCCCAAAAATAATTGTCAAATGTACTTGCTTGTTTCTGCTCCAACCAGAGCACCCGAGGTCACCCTTGGCCTTCCAATCTCTGAGCAAGTGGACATGTGGGGACTTGGCTGTGCGCTCACTTTCTTGCACATTGGCCAACACCTTTTTGCAACAAACTGCGAGTACCAGATGGTAAATAGGACGGAATACTTCACTTGATATTGACATACCGCAAAGTTATGAAGTAAGACGAGATGATATCGAACATGTTTTGTCCCCCCCAAGATGAGAACCATCATACAAATACAAGGGCAGCCAGCCGACTCGCTCCTCGTAGCAGGCAAATACAGCCAGAAGTTTTTTAGCCATTTAAACTTTGAAAAGTGGAAGCTAAAGGTAATAATGAAGAACGTTCTTGAATTTCAAACATTTCAGACAGCCCGTTTGAAAATATGCATTTTTGTTTGTTTTATAGACTCCAAATGAATATAAGCTTTCGACCGGAGAAGAGACGAAAACATGGAAGATACGACTAAAGTCTCTGGATGCCCTTAGAACTGTAAGTGGTCCCTTTTTTAAGAGGAAAGAACAAATGCATGACTATTTGAATTGGAAGAACTCTTTTCCAAAATGTTATCACTCCATGTTGATGATTATTCATTATAAGAAAACTGACAAGTACGTTTTACAAACAATAATTTCATCATTTCATTGTCAACATGTTCAATAAAAGATAATAGAGTCCGTAGACAACAAAATGACATGGCAGGGTCTATTTTGATCAATAGTTGCTCTCGTTTTAGAAAAGAGGTCTTCATACTGTAGTCCATAAGTGGATCAGACATCTTTGTGTTGACACCCAGCAGAGCCAAGAGGATAAAAAAAAGGTGATCAGTGAATTTGAAGATCAGAATGAATTTGTTAGCTTTCTAAAAAGACTTCTAAACATTCAAGCTGAGAGAAGAATCGCTCCAGAGGAGGCTCTCAAGCATCGTTATGTCTCGATGGCTCATCTGGTTCATGAGAGTGACACAAGCTCTTAGTAAGTAAATTAACTCATTCACTCGCAGCCATTTTCACTGAAGCAATCCCGGTTGTTTTACTGGATTTTAACTGATTTTGCAAAGCGCACAGAATATTGTGTTCTATTGCTATAAAAACATGGAACCATAACAAAAGAAAGATTAGAGTCTATCGGTTTCCAATTTATCAGTAATTAGCATTAGAATATAGCATCACAAAGCTGTTTAAAACAGTGTGGAAAAAAGCCGTTTGCAACATGGCCCTGGTTGATCTCTTATACTCTGCTGCCACCTGCTGACCGCTCAGGCATAGCTGGCCTCGTGCGCGCCTATTCAAAAATCGCCTATTGGTAAAACTGAATCTATTTCCCACACATTACAAATTCTTGGAGCTCCGGATGAAAGGGTCTCGTAGTCTGGAGCTAGACCGCGGTCCACCAGTTGAGGATCCCTGATCTAGCATAAAAAACAAAAACAAAAAAAACGTATAAATACGTCTTTGGGGGGCATGTTAATATTTAAAGCAGAACTTATTTATATGTTTTTGGGAGAAAATGAGTTAACAGTGCTACATGCATAAAGTGGCAATTGTATGTATGCACTCTAAAAACAGTTGGGTCCAATTATGGATCAAAAATTGACACACTGTATGGGTCAATTTTGGACTTTCTGGGTTGTTTTATACAAAATGACCCAATTTTTTGACCCAAGTAAAGGATCTGACCAATATTTATGAGTTGTTTTACACTACACACACACACACACACACACAAACATTTCTTGACTCAAAGTTGGGCCAAATCGACCCAAGTAGAGGATCGGTCCATTTTTGACCCATAGTTGGGTTATTTTTGACCCAAGTGTTTTTAGAGTGTCTGCAACTGTTAAAATGCACAAGGAGAAGGAAAAACTTTGGATAATCAACAATTTCAAATGATACAGTACTCAGCTAAGCAAATACCTGTCTTAGGCATTGTTTCATACTTAAAAAATAAAAAATAAAAATTGTTTCCAGGCTGCATTAGTGATTGGTTTCTTTCTTTCAGTGTGGACAACGCCTTTGATCAGATGCTGGTGTGCCCTATTGAAGGATTTGATGAGGAGCTCATTTCAGACAGTGAGGATGAGGACAGATCTTCCTACAAGTTCATTTTACACTCAACATGCTCCCCTGATGCAGCAGCAGACACGGGACATTGGAGTGATAGTGACTTATCTAACAAAACATCAGCAGATGATGGACAAACTGACCAGGATGTACTTGAGCCAATGCACAACGTTAACCAAGTTTTTGTGTGCAGTGGTTGTGGAATCCTGTTTAGAAAGTAAACATCAAAAAGAGATTTGTGAAGAAGAAACTGTGGACAACAAGTACTGCTTCATGGTTGCCCCCAATACTGAAGAAATCCCCACTGCCAACATTTCAAGTTGTTTTTTGTTTTTCTCACTCAAAAACTGCCACGATCTTGATGAAAAGAGACAACAGTATGAATAAAATTATTTTTTTTCTATTTTCAGTCACCTTATAACCTAACAGCAAATGTTAGTTTGGATGTTTGGATGACAAGGGAATTTGACGGACCTGAAGTTGCTCTCCTTTCTCTTCAAATGGCACGTCTGCCATTGCTTCCCCCACCACCCTTCCGCTCAAGTCTGGCCCTTCATGTCATTATGTGGCCGGTGAAAGTTTATCCACTATTTTTCCCTGACTTTGGTAAGAGTCTAA
Source organism: Festucalex cinctus (assembly GCF_051991245.1). Lineage (NCBI taxonomy): Eukaryota > Metazoa > Chordata > Actinopteri > Syngnathiformes > Syngnathidae > Festucalex > Festucalex cinctus. The sequence continues at coordinate 12,120,399 of NC_135424.1, forward strand.
GAAGTGTAGCTGTCCTGTACTCTAGCCACACATGTAGTTTTTAAACAGTTTATTCATCGATGCGCTCTAAATCCTAAGTGAAAGTTTTTAAATAAATCATTTCATTAGAAAGTCATGCCGCTAACTGCTATCACAAAACTATAGTAAGAAAAGTGATAAAGACCGGATATTGGCTTGATTTCTTATGGCTAATATATGTGGCTCTTCTAAAGATTGTAAGAGCTTATTGGATCGTCAATTAAGGTGAGAATAACTGAAAAATATCGTTTCATACCCACGTAAAACCACTAGATGTCGCTATAGCTCCATGGTGACGTCACATGCCTTTCAGTCAAAAGCACTGCTCGTGCTACTGCTTCCCGCCGGGTGCAGTGGCGCGTATCTGTAATCCAAGCTACCAGGAGGCTGAGGCTGGCGGATCGTTTGAGCTCAGGGGTTCTGAGCTGTGGTGGGCTATGTTGAGCGGGTGTCCGCGCTAAGTTCGGTGTTGATATGGTGCTCCCGGGGGAGCTCGGGGCTACCAGGTCCCCTAAGGAGGGGTGCACCGGCCCAGGTCGGCAACGGAGCAGGTCAAAGCCCCCGTACCGCTCAGTAGCGGGATCGCGCCTGTGAATAGACGCTGCAGTTCAGCCTGAGCAATACAACGAGACACAGTCTTTTTGTACTTTGTCTCTTTACAAAAAACACATAGTGGCCCATATTTACACCTCATTCTATTTATTGGTCCCAAAGTACATGTGTTTGTGTTGGCCCTATACTGCCTCCTCCTGGAGAAAGCAGGTGAATGCATGACCTCCACTGGCCTCCAACTCACCCTCCATCCATCCATCCATCCATTTTCTTGACCGCTTATTCCTCACCCGTGACCCCAAAATGGACAATTGTAAAAAGCTAAGTACTAATGGGACAAGCTATGCCGGTGACGTCACATAAGTCAAAAGCAGGACTCGAGCAGCTGTTTCTCGTCGGGTGCGGTGGCGCGTGCCTGTAATCCAAGCTACCGGGAGGCTGAGGTTGGTGGATCGTTTGAGCTCAGGGGTTCTGAGCTGCAGCGGACTATGTCGAGCGGGTGTCCGCGCTAAGTTCGGTGTCGATATGGTGCTCCCGGGGGAGCTCGGGGCTACCAGGTCGCCTAAGGAGGGGTGCACCGGCCCAGGTCGGCAACGGAGCAGGTCAAACCCCCCGTACCGCTCAGTAGCAGGATCGCGCCTGTGAATAGACGCTGCAGTTCAGCCTGAGCAATACAACGAGACACAGTCTTTTTGTACTTCGTCTCGTGACAAAAAACACAAAGTGGCCCATATTTACACCTCATTATTCTATTTATTGGTTCCAAAGAACATGTGTTTGTGTTGGCCCTACACTGCCTCCTTCTGGAGAAAGCAGGTGAATGCATGTTACTGTACACCTCCACTGGCCTCCAGCTCACCCGTGACCCCAAAATGGACAATTGTAAAAAGCTAAGTACTAATGGGACAAGCTATGCCGGTGACGACACATAAGTCAAAAGCAGGACTCGAGCAGCTGTTCCTCGCCGGGTGTGGTGGCGCGCATCTGTAATCCAAGCTACCGGGAGGCTGAGGTTGGCGGATCGTTTGAGCTCAGGGGTTCTGAGCTGTGGTGGGCTATGTTGAGCGGGTGTCCGTGCTAAGTTCGGTGTCGATATGGTACTCCCGGGGGAGCTCGGGGCCACCAGGTCGCCTAAGGAGGGGTGCACCGGCCCAGGTCGGCGACGGAGCAGGTCAAAGCCCCCGTACCGCTCAGTAGCGATCCTGTGAATAGACGCTGCAGTTCAGCCTGAGCGATACAGTGAGACACAGTCTTTTTGTATTTCGCCTCTTTACAAAACCACACACACACATAGTTGCCCATATTTACGCCTCATTATTCTATTTATTGGTTCCAAAGAACATGTGTTTGTGTTGGCCCTACACTGCCTCCTTCTGGAGAAAGCAGGTGAATGCATGTTACTGTACACCTCCAGTGGCCTCCAACTCACCCTCCATCCATCCATCCATCCATCCATCCATTCATCCATCCATCCATCCATCCATCCATCCATCCATCCATCCATCCATCCATCCATCCATCCATTTTCTTGACCGCTTATTCCTCACCCGTGACCCCAAAATGGACAATTGTAAAAAGCTAAGTACTAATGGACCAAGCCATGCCGGTGACGTCACATAAGTCAAAAGCAGTACTCATGCTGCTGTTCCTCGTCGGGTGCGGTGGCGCGTGCCTGTAATCCAAGCTACCGGGAGGCTGAGGCTGGCGGATCGTTTGAGCTCAGGGGTTCTGAGCTGTGGTGGGCTATGTTGAGCGGGTGTCCGCGCTAAGTTCGGTATCGATATGGTACTCCCGGGGGAGCTCGGGGCTACCAGGTCCCCTAAGGAGGGGTGCACCGGCCCAGGTCGGCAACGGAGTAGGTCAAAGCCCCCGTACCGCTCAGTAGCGGGATCGCGCCTGTGAATAGACGCTGCAGTTCAGCCTGAGCGATACAACAAGACACAGTCTTTTTGTACTTCCTGTCTTTACAAAAAACACAACATTGTGGCCCATATTTACATCTAATTATTCTATTTATTGGTTCCAAAGAACATGTGTTTGTATTGGCCCTACACTGCCTCCTCCTGGAGAAAGCAGGTGACTGCATGTTACTGTACACCTCCACTGGCCTCCAGCTCACCCGTGACCCCAGAATGAGGACAATTGTCAAAAGCTAAGTACGAATGGGGCGCCATGTCGGTGACGTCACAAAAGTCAAAAGCAGGACTCGAGCAGCTGTTATCCGCCGGGTGCGGTGGCGCGTGCCTGTAATCCAAGCTAAAACCACACACCCACACCGCAACATCCCTCACATCCATCCATATGTGCTTACTTCCTGATTGAGGTGGTAACAACCATTGAGGTGTTTTGCCAGGCGGTAGTTTAAATAATTCTGCTTTGCATGTCATTTTAGTGTTTAGCAATTCTTTTTTGGGGGGGCTCTGTAAATTTGAACGTCGATGCTTGATGAGACGAAGCCGCCATACCGTGACGTCACATGCGTTTTAAGTCAAAAGCACTACTCAAGCTGCTCACTCTCGCCGGGTGCGGTGGCGCGTGCCTGTAATCCAAGCTACCGGGAGGCTGAGGCTGGCGGATCGTTTGAGCTCAGGGGTTCTGAGCTGCAGCGGACTATGTCGAGTGGGTGTCCGTGCTAAGTTCGGTATCGATATGGTGTTCCCGGGGGAGCTCGGGGCCACCAGGTCACCTAAGGAGGGGTGCACCGTCCCAGGTCGGCAACGGAGCAGGTCAAATCCCCCGTACCGCTCAGTAGCGGGATCGCGCCTGTGAATAGACGCTGCGGTTCAGCCTGAGCAATAAAGCGAGACACAATCTTTTATATTTTGTCTCCATTTACAACAACGCACACGCTGATATATGGAGTATACTGAGAGCTCATAGCATTGCGCAAACACAAGTTTTTTTCTTCACAAAGCACAAGTTCTGTTTGTCCTACACTGCCTCCTTCTGGGAGGAAGTGATACTGCAGGGTACCATTAAGGCGCAACCAGTGGTTCTAAATTATTCTGCTTATTCTGCCTTATCATGACACTCTAATCATAGCCTGCTCCTCTTGATTTTGCTCAATATTTAAAAAGTTAAAGTGATTGGAACAAAAAGGTTAAAATAGGTGGAGAGTGAGAGCAGAGGTAAAACTGGATTTGCAGGCATATAAACACATTCTCCAACAGTTCAGATTTTTTTTTACATGAATCTCTATTTCATCCTCACCTCCAGTGTGTGCGATCAGCACTGACTTAACCCTGACAGCGTTCTGTAAAACGAGTTCTGGTCCGGTGTTGGTCGAGTCCGGCAAGTTGACTTGGGTCATGGAAATAAAGCGTTTTTCTTCTAAAAACAATTAGTGTTCAAAAGAGTGATACATTTACATCACTAAACCCCTTTATGAAAAAAAAGTCAGACGGCATTACCGCCGGACACTATTTTTCTGTTTGTTCGTATCACTGCGCGTCGCCCTGTAGACAGCTGATTTTTAAACATTTAAAATACACGTAAACACTTTAATCGGACAGTGCATGTAAACATGCACGGGATTTACACTCCCAGATTCTTTTTGAGGCCAATTTTTTTCCAGCAGGAGCTTGACTTGACAAAGCTGCTGAAAGACTTGCTTGGTCAAGAACTTCTTAAGCTTCTTGACAATAAGATAAAATATGATTTAAAAATGAAAGTGCATAATTTATGACACTCAAGAGCTGTTCATGAACACACCAGTTTACAACAAAAAAAACTATAGAATATAGACTACATTTGCTATACAATGATGTCACAGAAACATGATTTAGAATTACAAATTGTTAGTGGCCTGCTGCTGGTTTTACTTTAATACTACATCCATGGCAGCGGGGTACATTCTTTTACGGTTATTTGAATGACAGAGGCTTATGTAAGGGTCATGTTTTTATTCTAGCAATACAGTTTATGACATACAATCATGCAACATTTGAAGAACACGTCAGCAAACGAAAACAACACCACATCCATCTATGACGCTCAATTTCTGATCAGTACATTGACTTCTTCGGGTTACAG
>NC_135424.1:12132500-12200000 GCF_051991245.1 Festucalex cinctus
GGGTGACACCGTGAGTGTTGAGCAGGTATAGACGAAATTCGTCAAAGAACATCTCGTTCCCTTCCTCATAGCGACCGTAGTTCTGGGAGTGCTGCTCCTGGATGCAGTGGTTGGTCAGGTGGCTGGTCATGTCCTGGAGGTCGGAGCTGTTGTACGGCTCCGAGGAAGTCCGCAGCACGCCTTCTCGATACAAATAGATATTGTAATGGTGGTCCACAAGGACCCAGCTCCTGGTAATGCCGTATCGTAAATTGTTAGTGTGGACTTTTTCAGTGAGTTTCTCAAAAACATTTAAAGACTTGCCTGATGTCAAACTTGCGATGTCCAGGCTGCAGAAGTAAAGGTTTCTCCAGGTACTTCTGAATAACATGAACCTGTCCTTGATTGTCTATGTACTCCAGTAGCTGGTTAGCATCGTGCGATATCAGAATGCCAGCGCCTTTTGGAAGACATTTTGTGTCAAAGTAATAAATGAAAGCCACCTTTATTCAACATCCTTGATGCACAGTTTATGGTCCATGTACATCACCTTAATTTGGATATCAAGGACATCAAATAACTACTCAAATGGTTTTCAATATGTCACGTGCTTCAAATGTAGATGCAAAATGGAATGAAAATTTGTAGTGTATTGTATGGTGCTTTATCACCACTTTATTCTCCTTAATGTACTGTTAATCATTCATAGCTGGTTTCTCCCGCTGCTACAATGCTACAATTTCTAGCCGCTCTAATGCAATTTCCAGCTAGACTACTGATAACGTGCATCACTTTAGCACTTAGTTTCTGTTGATGCACTACTTTATATTTATGTTAGCTTAGTGGTGAACATGGCTTCTTCGCTCTATCCTTGCTTGCTGTGTTTTGCATATTTATTTTACAATAACTGTACTTAATTACACTTAACAAATGTTACTAATTTGCTGTTACAGAGGCAGTAAGACTTCAGCCATGATAGCTAGCCAGTAGCCTAATGTAGCTGATGAGGAGCAAGTAAGCATAGCACTAAGCATTCAAGCGACTATTTTTCAATGATGTGACTAGCGACAAATCAAGTGAATTTTGACTTCCCGGATGCAAGAGAAATCGTGTCAGTTTCGTAGTTTTCTTCTTTCACTATATCAGGGCAGACTTAGAAACCTTACTCATTGATAATGGTTATAGTCAGGACTGATTCAGGTTTGCTCCTATTAGGATACCTGAGACATTATTGATAAGCCTGTATCAGACAAAATGTGTTCATAAAAATTCTACCTTTAGCTCCAGCAGATGACTTGGCTATCCACACTGTCCCTTCCCCACTTTCTTTTTTGGAATGATAGGAAGCCAAGAAAACTTCTCGCTCATCCGTCTTGGGATTGCTCTTCAGATGGCTGAGGCCATTTGTAGCAGGCGCCACAGGAGTGTTGAGGTTGGTGGGATAGATGATGTAGGATTCCGGGAACCAGTTGGATGAATCGGAGAGCTCTGGGCTGGTCTTTATTAGCCTGATGATTTAAAAGGTAATTGACGTTCAGCTAATGTAGACTGAATAATTTATTGGCAATTGTATAAAATATACATACTTGACCAGAGAAGCCTTCCTGCAAAGCTTGTCTGCCCCTCTGTAGTAATTCACCAGCTGCACCAGTCCTGGTTCATGACCTAAAGAACATTTTAACACAAAGACTTGAATGTTAAGTTAACAAAATTGCAGAGTAACTGAGGTCCACTGCTGGAAGCGTTGATCCTCCCGACGCCGCACGGGCTAGCAGCCCTGCAGAGTCACTGCAGCTGTCTAGTCTTGAGTGGGTGGACACCGAAATGTAGCACATACAGATTCCCTTTCAGCATAACAACGAAAAGGAAAAATACACATTACCTAGACGCCCAAATGGTAGTCTGTTCCTTTCACCGAGCATCAAATTGAATCTGGGGTTGTCTCTTTTCAGCCTCCTCCACTGTCCAGTAGAAAGGAGGATTTTGGAAACTTCTGCATAAACGGAGCTGTTGTCATCCCGGGTAACAAAAGTGTACATCTGAGAGGCCATCGTCCCACGGTGGATGAAAATACGAAGATCGTCGCGAAGAGTTTGGACCCAAAAACTTTTTTTTTTTTGCTAGGGAGTTACTTGTCTGGTCGGCAAAGCAGCTGGACACAGAGGGTCAAGTGTTATCTCCTCTGACCAGGCCATGGTGAAGATGAGTCAGTCATATCCAGTCCAAACGTTCACTTCACATCCGAATTAGAGAGGATCAATGCCAAATGCAGGCATGTCGCCACTACGTCACAACATTTCATTAACACTGAAAATGCAAAAATGGCTTAGTACACAACAGACATCGACCCAGCAGTGTCCAGTAATCCACAAGGGTGTGACTGGGAGCAGACAGCAGTTCCACAGACTTGTCCAATATGGGCCGAATAGCTGTCAGCATCCGGTTTTTGACTCAAATGGACTGCTGCTAAATTGTCTGACTTAATTTACAATATGATACGATTCTGAACAAACTATTAGAAACTACGACATCTAACTAAATGGCTAGTTATGTATAGGCTACCAAGAATAGTGTTTATTTACTCAACAACGACATGCGTTCCCATTCTGAGCTGCCTCCTCCGGTCGCTAGGTTAAACCTCCCTCGGTCGGTTATGGTTAGTGTAGTTTTTGCTTGCACTTAAAAACACGTTAATACATATTTAAATCTGTGTACGTCTTATAAATATATCAAAAGGAGTTGTATACGTCATTTATATACATATGAAGTTTTTTTTTAAAGCATATTGGTACTAATTAGTATAAAAGTGGATCGTTTGATGTCATGTGCACATCAATTCCCAGAATGCAAAGGGAAAGGAACGAACATTGACCAGACGGCTTTATGCACTTTCCAACACAAGATGGCGCTACAGGTTTCAATACGTAGTAGTGAATGGCGTTGGTACAGTCGTATCTTCAACACTTTAAGTTTGTGATTGCTTTGGTAAATGTACAAAAGTAAAAGTGTTGATAGGAACTAAGTTAAGTGAACATAAGAAGAAAGCGTTGAAAGAAATCGAGTTTCCTCGAGGTGATGTTTAACGACATATTAATATTTTATGTACATTTTTTAAAATTATTATTACTGACTAGTTCAGCATAATTTCATTTGAGTTTCCAATTTAATATTTTGTAAGTGTTCACTGCCGGTTAAAAATAAAAATAAAAAATACATTCAACGTGACCGGAAGTTGCGCGGGACCGATAGAGGAAGCAAATATGGTGGCGGGAGCAAGTTCTTTTCCAAAAGTATGTTTTAAACTGTATGTATAATACGAGTAATATTAGCTTGTGTGGTGTTTATATTTCGGAACAAAGAGCATACCGTCAATAGTAAGTAAAGCTTTGGTTTTCAAATGTATGGAATATTTGCGTTGCGTGCCATGTATGTTCACCGTGTTTACATCGTAAGCAAGCAGATTGTTTCGTGATTTTGACACAATTCCACCGAGTCTGCTATCAAATTAATTTACATTATCTGTGATGTATATGAGAATTTGGGATTGTGTTTACAGTATCATAAAGCTGCAGGTTACATGTAGCCATGGCTTTTGCTGAGGTGTTGCATTTTTCATCACTTTTGCCCCATCTTCTTCACCAGGCTGGAACAGCCCAGGCATGAGTGGCGCACACCTGGACGAATGGCAGAGAAGGTCCTTTGACATTTCATCTGGCAATTGTACACCTGAACAGACGGCCGATGCCTACCGGGCCCACATCCTCTCCATTCAGTATGCATGGGCAAGTTCCCACCTCTCAGAGGCCGCCATGGGCAGCCTGCTCAGGACCTACTCGGAGCGCTATGCCGCAGTGCTGGACTCGGATGACCCCCGCACGGGGCTTAACAACTATGCAGAGAGTGCGCTTCATCTGGCCCGTAATCAGAAGAACCACAGCGACAAATGGGAGTCGTCCCTCACCATGGAGCACATGCTTGACTTGCCCTGCGTGCAGAAGATGATTCAAGCGCAGGCAGGGGGAGAATGCTCCCTAGTGGCGTCAGCAGATGTTAGCATATCTGTTGGACAAGAGGGCAGCAGCAGCTCCTTGTCTGCTTCCACTGCTGCAGGCAGGCCAGAGGGCACATCTTTCAGACTTAATTGGCCACCACAAGCTAAAGCAGAGGTTAATAACACAGCCGGAGTTTCTGTGGATTTAGGCATGTCAGATATCAACTCATCTTCCCGTCCAAACACGAGAGTACAGCCGGTGTTTAGTCATCCCTCCTCAGGTCCTCCTCAGAGCACCACCCGCCCTGTAGGTAGCAACTATCAAACCGGCTTATTTCCTACCTCCAATTCATCGAAACGGAAGAATTTTTACAGCCCTGATGCAAGCGAAGCCAGGGGGCCCCAAGCGGGGGCCAACCCGAGACCAATACGTAACTTCAAATCAGCCCGTGAGCAGCTAATTGTGGATCAACACAAGAAACATTCCCATCAGCCCCAAAGATCAGCGACCTCAGCACCGGCAGCAACTGTGAAGAAATCCCTGGGAGCCAACCGGCCTCGTGGTGCTTTTTCTAAATTTGTGTCTCCTATGCCGCGGCAGGATGAAGAGGAGGGTGCGCCCAGACCCAACTCCAATCAGGAACCTCAGATTGTGGATGAACGTCTGAAAAACTTTGAGCCAAAGATAGTGGAGTTGATCATGAGTGAGATCATGGACCACGGGCCCCCTGTGGTGTGGGACGACATAGCAGGCCTGGAGTTTGCCAAGACCACCATAAAGGAGATTGTTGTTTGGCCAATGTTGAGACCTGACATCTTTACAGGCCTCCGAGGTCCACCCAAGGGCATCCTGCTGTTCGGACCCCCCGGGACAGGGAAGACGTTGATCGGCAAATGCATCGCTTGCCAGTCGGGTGCCACGTTCTTCAGCATCAGCGCATCATCGCTTACGTCCAAATGGGTGGGTGAGGGTGAAAAAATGGTGCGGGCCTTGTTTGCCATCGCCCGCTGTCACCAGCCTGCTGTCATTTTCATCGATGAAATCGACTCGCTGTTGTCACAGCGCACCGACGGGGAGCACGACTCATCGCGCAGAATCAAGACAGAGTTTCTGGTCCAACTGGATGGGGCCGCCACGGCCGCGGAGGACCGCATCCTGGTGGTGGGGGCCACCAACCGACCTCAAGAAATAGATGAGGCGGCCCGTCGTCGCCTGGCCAAGAGGTTGTACATCCCGCTTCCTGAGGGCCCCGCCCGGCAACAGATCGTGGCCAACCTCATGTCTCGAGAGAAGAACCAGCTGAGAGCGGAGGAGCTGGAACGCATCGTGGCAAACACGGACGGCTTCTCCGGGGCAGACATGACGCAACTGTGTCGAGAGGCGGCCTTGGGACCCATTCGCAGCATCCAGCTAGGCGACATCGCCACCATCACGGCGGATCAGGTGCGGCCAATCCTCTACGGCGACTTCCAAGATGCACTGAAAATGGTGCGACCCAGCGTCTCACCTAAGGATCTGGAGATGTATGAAGAGTGGAATAAGACGTTTGGAAGCGGTCGATGATGGACTTAATTCAAGAAAATACATATTTAAAGGGATACTTGACTCATTGAGCCTTTTTCAGCAGTAAGAAGTTAATATTTTGTCCTGAATGAATATCATTATTTTTCTTCTAGAATTAATACCTGTAAAAACAAAAATTTTCCACTTGCTGTCGACTGAAGATGACATCACCTGTGCTGAAGATGTAGGTAATGACGTATCATGGCTCAGTTTGCTGAACAAACCCAGAAAACAGGTGAGCCATGATTGGTCGTTACCTACTTAGCACAGGTGATGTCACCTTCAATTGACAGCAAGTGGAAAAAGTACTTTTTAAAGGTATTAAATGTGCATGAGAAATGTTGAAGCTATCAAATTAATTCTGGACAAAATATTAACTTTTTACTGCTGAAAATGGCTCAATGAGTCACGTATCCTTTAAAGAGGAAGTCAACTCAAAAAAATTCTATACAGTAATATGTTGTTTGAGCCCCCACTAATCTAAACACGTTATTCTGATTAATAATGCGTTTGAAAAATGAATAAAGCAGCAAAAGCCACCTGCTTTTCTCCATCTCGGCGCGGCTATTTTGCCACTTGCTGTCGACTGAAAATGACATCACAGTTGCGCAGGTATGGACCAATCACGTCTTCACTTGTTTTCTGGGTGTGGTCATGTGACATTTGCAAGTCGAGTTCGGTCATGTGACGTTTGCAAGCTGAGCCTGGAGCAACTGTAAGTGGCAAAATGGCCGCCCCCTGCGGCTTGGTTTAAAACAGGTGGATTTTACTGCTTTATTCATATTCCATAAAATAATTTTAATCAGAATACTGAGTTTAGATTAGTGGGGGTGCATAAAACATTGTATAGAAATTTTTGGAGTTGACTTCTCCTGTAATTAAAGTATGCAAGTGACTTAAATTTTTACATCAGTTGATAACTAAATTGGCATACCCTGAGACATTTGTATAAATTTTATTTGTCTGATTACTAAGTAAATGTGCACGTTGCTATTTAGGTTTAGTTGTTTTTTTTCTCTCTGCAATATAGGACATTCTTAGTTTAAAGTTTGTGTTGCAGTAAAATCTAATAAAATAAAATGTTTACCGCACTACTGGCCTATATATATATATATATTTTTTTTTAAGAAATGCATACAATCGAACGAATCAATGTATTGTGCCAATTGTATTTGCCTCATGCATCCGTGACACTGGTAACACACTCCAAAAGATGGATGTGTGAATCATGTCCACGGAAGTTGAGAAACACAGACAGAATCCCAAGAACTGTCCTCTTTTGCGTTCTTCTCTTCCTGTTATTGATAAAGATAGCACAGGACAATCGGTTACTGCAACATATCCCGCTCGGTGAGAAAATGTTCCACAACATTTATAGTACTGACTCGCATGATTCCTCCCACCTTCCTGGTCACCAGTCTTAAGAAAGTGAAGCTGACCACAAACTGATGAAAGGTTTTGAGTCAAGAGCCTCGTCGGTCACACGCACGCCCCTCTGGAAGCGGACAATTATAGAGTGCACACACATGAAATGAAATTGCCATGTAATTTTAATGAAATGATCTTTGCAAATCTGGAAGGCCATGAAAAAAGACTTTCATTTATTTTTCATCTTTTTGTCAAGTCCCTCATAAATATTTAAGACCTGTGTGGCTGGCCACTGTATTTAAACTTTGTTGGTTTGGCCAGCAGCGACAGTGGTCACACAACACCCAAACCCCCCCATCCCACCCCAGTGGCTTCACGGGGACCCCTCACAGCTGGACTGGGACAGATGCACAGAATTCCTTTGGTGCTGCCTGGGACCCGCTGAGTATGAACTCCAAAGTGTGACATATGGTGTTTTCTTCATTTCTATTGTACCAATAAAGGACACATTTTGAATACATGGCGTCATTCTTAACGGTATTGCATTATATACATTTTAATGGGAAACATATTTAAATTTTCTTTTTCATTTTGATCCATTTTAAGGTTAAACAAGATATTTGTGAACATAACCACATGACAAATACCCTCCCCAAACCTTAAAGACAAATTTCTCTTTTTTTTATAAATTTGATTTGGTTCGTGTACAACAAAAAATGCACCGACAGTGTACCAAGACAGCAATTTAACCCAAACTCTATTTATTTATTTCACACAGAATTCTACTTGTGTACAAATGTGTCCCCATTGTCACAGTCACATCTCAAGAAACACTGTGAAACCACTAATTTGCAATGTCAACGTTTAATGTCTTCCTGTCACTCTGCATTAATGGGACACAATTCTTGCGTGTAAAGTCCACCAATAGAAGCATGTTCACACTAGGAAGTAAAATTTACTAAAAAGCTTCTAAATAGACTGGTAAGCACTTGTAAAATAAAGCCATTCAAATTTGAAAAGGTCGATGTAAACCGAATATTTTGTGTAATTTCAGTATTTTTGTTCTAGGTTGCAGCATTTTTCAGGTAACTACTTTATTAGAGTATTTATTTTTCTGACAAGTTTTTAGTTACTATATTTTTAAACAGACATATGTACATGTAATATAGGCTCTTTACATTTTCAACCTCTGATGATGACGATTTGATGTAGAAAAAGACAAATACAATACAGTTTATACAAAAAGTCTACACACCCTTGTTCAAACACCAAGTTTTTGTGATTTAAAAAAAATGTGATCAAAGTTAAATAATTTCAAAACCTTTCCCACTGTTACTGTCCCCGATGACCCATACAACTCAATATAGAAAAAAATGAAATCTTTCAAGAGAGGAAGTAGGAAAAAAAAGCACCTCAGATGATGTTGTGCACACCCTCTTAAAACCGAGGATCTGGCTGTGTGTTCCAATTAACCAAATTCATATTGTTGCGCATGCATGTTAGTCATTGGAAGTGTCTGGAATTGCTGTGTAGGCACAACCTACAGATGTGCGGGTCACGGGAGTCGGGACACACACCCTATAGAGAGCCGATTCACTCGACGTAACCCGCACAGGAAACCATGAATTGCGTTGTAAGAACTGACAACTAAAAATGTCAGGAAAACATTACTAGAAATTTATTTGGGGTAAATTGACAACACTTTAAATCAGGGGTGTCCAAACTTTTTCATTAGAGGGCCACATGCAGAAAATCAGAAGGACGCAAGGGCCACATAATGTTATGAAGAGAAATTGTATTTAGTCCTAAAAATTGTACAAATAATTTATTTGTGCTTTTGCATGTTTACAAAAATGCTACAGTATATAAACCAATTTATTTGTAATATGGCAGTAGGGTTATTATAGTTTTGGAAATTTTCATTTTTCAAACTAGTTTTTATTAGTTTTCAGGGTGGTTCTGTTAGTTGTTATTAGTTTAGTTCTTTAAAAATGCTTAGTTTTAATTTAGTTTGTTAGTTTCAGTATTAGTATTAGTTTTTTTTTTTTAATGTGTATTACTTGTGCGCAATATTTAAAAAACACCATGGTCATCTGAAGGTGCTTTTCTATTGGCTGCTGCTAGATGACATCACTTCTGTGTGACATACTTTTCAAAGGTCATTATTCCGTTTTATATCAAAATAAATCTACTAAAAATCACATTTAAAATCATCCCCAAAGGCCCATGCATTAAATTAATTAGCAAAGACTAAAACGAAGGACATGTTTGCTATAATTATAGTTAGTTTTAGTTAGTTTTGTAAACATAAAATGTATTTTCAGGTAGTTTTCGTTTTTTTAAAAAGCATTTTCATTTTTATTTTATTTCGGTAACAATATTGTTTTTTGAATTTTAGTTTTAGTTAACTAGAATAACCTTTAATGGCACCTGTTTTTCGATACCCTCCCTTCTTACTTTGACCATCTCCAAACATTTTTGTTTTGTTTATTTTATTTGAACTGAGTCAAATGCAATTTTTAGCGTATGCCCCTGGCCACTGAAAAATGGACGGCAAGCTGCAAATGGCCCCGGGCCGTAGTTTGTACACCACTGCTTTAAATGGTGCTTTAAAGAGGGTGTCCACACTTCTGCAACTTCTTAGTGCGCGTACTATGCAAGTTAAGAGAGTATTTTAAGATTAAGGGGGAAGTGAGATGTGGAATTGTGTAGCATGGCTTGCTGGATTGGCCCTCTCATGCAAATGTCCCTCCCTCCCCTGGTCCCAGTCAAGCGTGGGGCCTCGATGTGGGCCACAGCTGCTTCCCGCTTCTGCTAAATCACACTGCGACCGTCTGGAACGATGCTGTCACATCACAACCCTGTTGCTGAGTAGTTCTCCAAAGACAGGCTCGGTGCTTCAAAACCTGTCCATGGTGTCGTCTGCTATTGTCATCTGACTGATCCTCTCACTTCTTTAATCTCCTTTGAACAGTTTACTGGAATAATTCCACATTATTCTTGCTTATATAAAATATCCTTTATTGATATTTAGTAAGCCTCGAAAGGCTTGAATCTTGTGACAAAACAATTTGAATTTGACAGAAATGAAAGAAATTTCCAGTACATTTTCTTCGCTTTTGCCTTTCAGCAGCAGTCATGTTTTCGCCATCAAACACATTTAATACAGTTGAACAAGAGGAGTGGCAACTATTCTATGGACAAACACCAATCACTGTAATAAATACAAAAGACAAATGTGAAAGTAAAAGTCATATAAATAACATGAGGGCTGCTATAAGAATACATGTTGGAAAATGAACTTGATGAAGAGTTGCATAATCTACATTGACATTTTGTATCGACTGTACAGATAATTACGGTAGCTTGCATCTCCATCAGTGAACACGCCTGTAAATACACTTTTTTTTTTTTCTTCAGTCAAAAACAAGAAAATAAAGTTGCTGCTTGGTTAGAGGAAAAAAGTTCCATACATACATACATAAAATACAACATAAGAAAATTTACATACTGTAAGATGTGATGCTGTTTATAGGCACATTTTGCCATTTTGTCTTT
Source organism: Festucalex cinctus (assembly GCF_051991245.1). Lineage (NCBI taxonomy): Eukaryota > Metazoa > Chordata > Actinopteri > Syngnathiformes > Syngnathidae > Festucalex > Festucalex cinctus. The sequence goes on from NC_135424.1 coordinate 12,142,961, forward strand.
ACTGAACACATTTTTTTTGTTTGTTTTTTAACATAAGTTTCATATTTTGAAATGAGATTCAGATGGCACACTTCTGAATCAACAAACATGCACACTGTATAAAATCTCACTTTCACACATCATTTATGCACGTTTAGGCAATTATTTCAACCCTATAAAGCCTGAACCATGAAATATATGAGAAAAAATTGTGATTATTTGCAAATATATGATTTGTGTCATATTTGATACATCTGGTCACAATGCTTTAAATTTGTACGTTTCTAACTGTCAAAAATATAATAATAAACAGACATCAAAAAGAACATTTCTCTTTATTAATAAGTATAAGTGTCCTTTTTCAATTAGAACGATCTTGCAAGGTCACTGGAAAAGCCATCAAATGGGTGATACTGCCATCTAATGGATTACCCATGCAATGCGTGTCCGATCATATACGTCAGGGTTTTAATGGGAAAAAATATGATACTCGTGAAATAGAGGCTCAAAATATCTTGTATTTAATATGATATGTTTGGCTTTATAGGGTCAAATGTGTGCACGCGCGGGCTGTCATCAGTAGCGATGCTCCCCCCGCGTAATATGCGAAGAGAACTCATATCGGTCTTGACTGCGATGGCCACAGAGATTGCATTCAAAGGGGTCTCTGAAGCCGTGGCAGCCCATGTGTATGGTGTACATGACGTGATCCAGGAAGAGGACGCGGCAATGTTCACACCTGTAGGCCCTCACCTGCTCGCCGTCCGCCGTCATCACCTTGAAGCCCTCCGACGCCATCTCCATGCTCGCCCGGATGGCCTCGTACTGCCGCTGCTGCTCCTCCTTCACGTGGGGCAGCGCGCCGTTCCGCACCCCCGAGGTGATGTGGTTGGTCAGGTAGATGAGGCCGGGGGCCGCCCCGCCCGCTCGGTCTCCGCTGTTGCTCTCCGTGTCGGTGGAGTCTTGGCCGCTGTGGCTCGGAGAGCCGTCTTTCTCGCTGGAGGCGGATTTGGACTTGGAGAGCAGAAGCAGGTTCTCGGCCGCACTGTCATTTGCTGACAGGCTGTGGCCCGTTCCAGATTGGGCCTCTGCGGCCGCCTTGTGCAGCGGGTAGATGGAGCCCATGCCCACGTCAGAAGAAGAGGCCGGCGAGGGCTGGACCAGGGGCCGGAGCGACTCTGCCCCAAGGTAGCTGATGGCGCTGTTGATGGCCCGGTCGATGACGTGGGGCTGAATCAGCTCGCCTGGCGCTGCATCGTAGGAGAGGTCGGACAGGCGCTTTTCACCTGAGGAAACACACGCATGTTGCTTGCCACAAATACAAAAAAAATATCACCTACATACTTTGACAACACATCTTGAGCTAAGCTTAATTGTTGTGAGTGCTGTTTTAGTCATTCTCTCACATTACCATTCCAGACCACATTTTAAAAGCACAGCAAAAGTGTAACCTCATTGTGTGCCAAGTTCAAACTCCTGTGAGACTGAGTCTGAGCCTGTTCAATGTCTGAGCAAGTCACTGGTCAGGAAAATAAGTCTGAAGTGACTTTAGAGCAAGCAAAGGTGCAAAATAGTAGAGCTTTAGATGAGCTAGCAGTGGGTTATGCTAATAGTACTTCTGAAAGCACGTGCTATTTAGAAAAAAATAATAGCAATTCATAAACAATTTACAGACCTATCATGAAGCTAAGTTTATTGTAAATGTATTGACACAAAAAAAGCAGATTTCAGCCCTTACCCACAAACTTCTGTGGCATAGTGCTCTTACGCTTAGCTATATTATTAGCTAGCCTGTCTAGCACCAAGGCCCTGTCAGATCCCGTCTGGCTTAAGTCTTCCCTCTGTTCATTCTGGCTGCTTTCTTCCTTTACTACTGGAAAGCAAGACAGAGAAGGAGGTTTTAGAGTCAAAATAGTTGCCGTTGGTTGAAAGTGTAGTGTAGGAGGGCTGCTTTGTTTGTTTAGTTTTTGTTTTCTGCTGACTTGAGCATTATTTTCATTAATGTCCCTTTACTTATGATACACTACAAAGGTAATCAATAGAGGTCTCAGTTTCAGATCACGTTTACACATAGTCTGTGAAGACTGTAATATATGGACAGATGCACAAGTTCAAGGTTCATCAGTACTGGAAACCCATGCAGGGTGACCAGAAGTCACTATTTTAACAGAGAGCATTTGAGCGTTGTGTCCCAAGTCCCGGCAGATTTCGTCACCTCCATTGTTTTGTCGCACTTTTACGCAGGTCTTGTCCCGGTGTTCCGTTTATTTATTTATTTTTTAGCAAGCCACTCCTTGGGCCATGTATATGTCATCACACAATTATCATAGCGATTCATATAATAAACCAGTTAAATAGGACTATAACTATTAAATTCCTTCCTATACACGCTTGCATACTAGAAGTACAGTACTTCTTGCATCCGTATCTAAGGATCATGGGAAATGTAGTCAGACCGAATGCCACCTGAGCGTTTCTGGCGGTGCGTTTCCAATGTTACAATGAGGGACCGTGTGGTTGGATAATGATGAGTGCATTGACTTGTTTAGCGCTGTTGACCTGCCAACCAAGATAGCATTTAGCATAGTAGCCGAATTGTAATAAATAGTAATACAAAGGCCTGGGTTAACAGATTGACTAGCGATTAAATAGTTCTTGGTGAGAATGAATTTTATATTTGTTTTTTAACTAAATTGTAGTATCCGGGTTTTTAATTTGGAAAAAAATTCTGGTCCCCATATGTATATGTGCAAGCTAACCTGTTGCTGTTGGTGTGTTGATGAAATGAAATAACGTTTATCAATATTTGGGAGAGAGGGAAAGCATACACGAGGCACCGACCTGTGTAAATGCTGTTCTGGAGGCCCATGCACTGGAGGTAGTTGTGACATCGCTCTTTGTGCTCCTCCAGAGAGCTTCGCTGCTTGTAACTCCGCCCACAGTAAGCACACTTGTGGGGTTTTCCAACTAAAAAACAACAAACAAAACATTCGATCAACCACGGCAATAAAAACAAACCGATTCTGGCTTGTTTTTCTAATTTTACTGATAGAGTAGAAAGTGGTTCTAAAATAGATTGTAGAGATTTTATTTATCATGGGATGTCTGCTGTCTTTTTCAAGTACCAAACACTCTCCCCCCCATTTCAGGAAAGCTTGAGTACATTTTGTGTGTTTAATTTATTTTCTTCTAACTTTATTACAATTAATTTGTTTACAATAAATTTAAATGCAGGTACACCTATAAAGACATTTTATTTTATTCTATTTCATCTTTAGTGTACCAACTGTGGACTTTTGTTTTAAGTATAAACCACAAAGTCAAATTTGTAGTGACTGACAAAAATTGTAGAAGATGACCAAAGCAGTATGTTCCATACCAATTTTTCACAGACCAATACCGGTACGAGTACTCAACTCTTGAGTACTCACCAATCCACCAAGTATCGATACTACTAGTACTTTTGACACATAAAATTTCCCCAAAAAACACAATGGCAGATAATTTGAAACCTTGATCTGCATATCCCAGTAAAGCATTTTCACTTAAAATTGTATCATATATATGACAATTTTCAATGATCCTTTCCCATTTTTTCATCAAATACACATTTTGTATAGAACACTTAATGAATTTTAAAAATCAATACAGTACATTCTTAATTGACATGAAATTTGTGAAAATTTTCTATTTTGATTATTTCTAATTTTCTAAAATGGTTACAAGACAAAATGGCCGCCTTACTACAAATTCGTAAATGTGTGTGATGTCAAAAGAAACGTAATGGTATGTAAAAAGAAGTTATATATCGGCTTTTAATTTAAAAAACAAACATATATATATATATATATATATATATATATATATATATATATATATATATATATATATATATATATATATATATATATATATATATATATATATATATATATATATATATATATATGGCAGACTTTTGGGAAAAGTTACTTTGAGTTACTGTAAGCCAGGGGTGTCCAAACTACGGCCCGGGGGCCATTGACGGCCCGCCGTCCATTTTTTAGTGGCCCGCAACATATACTACAAATGGCATTTGACTCAGTTCAAATAAAATAAAAACAAAAATGTTTGGAGATGGTCAAAGTAAGAAGGGAGTGTGTCGAAAAACACGGGTGCTATTAAAGGTTATTTTAGTTAACTAAAACTAACAAAAAAACTCTGATTCAAAAAACAATTTCGTTAACGAAATAAAATAAAAACAAATATGCTTTTCAAAAAATAAAACTAACTGAAACTACATTTTATGTGTACACAACTAACTAAAATAAAACTAACTATAATTATAGCAAAGTTGAGGGTGTACCCCGCCTACGGCCCGAAGCTAGCTGGGATAGGCTCCAGCAACCCCCACGACCCTTCTGAGTAGCAAGCGGTTAAGAAAATGGATGAATAAACTAAAAATGTTCATTTCACTTTTGCGTTACTCACCAGAGTGTGTGCGCAGGTGTCCGGTGAGCGCATCCCTCCTTCGACAGGCGTAACTGCAAAGGTGACACTTGAAGGGTTTCTCCCCAGAGTGGAGCTTGATGTGTCGCAGCAGATTGCCCTTCTGGGTGAACGAAGCACCGCACTGGCTGCACTGGAACGGACGTTCTCCTGAGAGCAAGAACACAACATGCAAAATACTGTAAAGTGGCTGCTGAAACAATGAGCAACAAAGTATTAACATGTTTTATTTTATTTTTTTTACGAGGACTAAAAGAGTAAGCGTGAATGTGGGGTCACAAACATCCAAGGAAGGAGAACAAGTGAGATAATAGAGCGGCTCAGGGGCGGACTGTGTGGGGGGTGTTCCACAGTGACGCCCCATCCCCTCATGCCCCCCTGCCTGCCCCATCAACTCCCGGTGCTCTGATCGAACAAGAGCCTCTCAGACTCAGCCTGGCAGTTCCGTAATGCACCATTGCCTGGGTCAATTTGATCTGAAAAACTCATTTTTTCCTCTTCTTCGTCTCTAAAATAAGAGCAGCACATCACAATGCAAATTCAGCCTCATTTGAATAAAGTGAAGGAAACACTTTGTGTTGAGAGCCAGTCTTCCTGATCAGCGCTCCTGGAATAAACCAATATCCAGCCTCCCCGAGTGTTGTGGCATTCTGTGAGAACCTTTTAATATGGCTTTTTTTCAAAGCCTCCACCTCAATAAAATGCGAGTCACCAGTGAAGCAGCAAAAATATCGAAAAGGGGAAATTCATTAAAAATGCATTTCAGGAGCAAAGACTCAACCACAGAATATTTTCTATTCAAATAGGAGGCACTTCATTATATCCTTTATTGTACTTTCATTTACATTAGTCTACTGTTCCTTTATTCCATTTTGAGTGTCATTAGTTTCTACAGCATGACAGTTAAGTGCCTTTTTCAGAAATGTTCCCCACCACTGGTTTGGGTTCATTATGATAGAATATCAATTCACATTTTCTGAAAAACTTTTAATAGCTAGATATATTTGTGACTGCACGGAGATCCCATTTAATTGCCGCATAGGAAGACTTTTTTCTTTTTTTCTTTTTTGCTCAACTGGGGAAGTTTTTTTTTTTTAAGATTATCTTCACTGCTTGATTGCACAACAATGTGATAAGTTACTGTTTACTTGTCACGTGATGCTACTCAGTTCTTTTTTTTTTTTTAGCATGCTAATGGTGATTTCAAAATTGATAGGACATATCTGCAAGCACACAACCAAACTACAATTATTATCAGTATCATTACTGTTTGTACGGAATGCACAAAGAGACACAAGCCAAGTTCTAGTGTGACTTTCATGCCAAAAAAAAAAAAAAAAAAAAAAAGCAAGAAGACATCCGTTTTGATGTCTTCATGTAGTCAGTAGGCAGTATCTTATTTTGAAATGACTTGGTCAGAACCACCAAAAAGCCCAAAACAGGTTACAATACTGCCTACGGGTAAGAAGTCTTCTAAACATTAGACGAAGCCACTTTCCATCACAGCAAAATCGCCAGTGTTAGATGTAGCACTGAGAGTGTTACATCTAACAGTAGAAAAGTGTTTATCTGTGTCAATACCAATAAATGTAAATCTAACACAGTGTTACTTTTTTCACACTTAACCGGTGTTACAACAACACTGCATAGTGTTAAAAAAACACACACAGGTAAACACTTGGGATGTAACGATAAGTACAATATTGTGATATTAAAACTGCCACAATATCGTCGTCGTCATGTTCACAATATTTAAAAGCAGCGCATCTGTTAAAAAAAAGTCAGGTTGATTTCCATTTGTGCAGTTCTCGCTCCCTCTCGTGGCTAGTTTATTAGTACAATTTAATTTTCGTTAGGGATGTTTTGGCCCTTCAATGTTTAAAATCGATACTAATTGTCAGATGAAGGAGAACGTAATATGCCTGTGAATGTGGAGGAACTCAATTTGTATGTGCATTAACAAGTAAGCGCCTCAATAGGTGTTATTAGAGATTGTATGTGGTTTATATGCATTGCTGTTACGTACAAAAGTACGATATTGTGCTTTTTTTTTTAGTATGAGGTCTTTTTTTTTTTTTACAATATTGTGACCTTTTTTTTAAATTCCGCAAAACTCCCCATAATATCGTGATAATTATCGTATTGTGAGCTTCATATCGTGATAATATTGTGATGTTTGCATATTGTTATATCCCGAGTAAACACTGAGTAGTACTCTACACTAGTGTCAGTTTTAAAGATTTAATTCTGCCAAAATATACTCAACTCTGATGTTTAAACACTTAAGAGTGTATTGCACTAGTGTGAGTGTTAAGAATTGAACTCAAACTACACTTCACTCTGGTAAATGACAATTTATATAACATTTTTCCTCCTTACAAGCCCTCAAAGCGCTTCACAATTTGACTACTGATGACACGGCATCAAGAGCAACTGGGGGTTCAGTAGTTAGCTCAAGGATACTTTAACATTGTCCCATTGGCCTGGGATTGAACCCACGCTCTCAGGGTTGGGAAACAACTACTCTACCACTGAGTCACGCCACCCCAACAACAACAACAACAACTGGATGTATCGCTAGTGAAATGTTAACAGCGCGCTGGAAGATTTACGGGTGTGGTCAATTTTTCTGTTACACCCAACATCCACCCCAACACTCAAAAAAATTACTGTCAGTGTTAAAATAACACTGCTTACTGCATATTGGATCAAACACTGGAAATTGAACACTGACCGATTTGCTGTGTACTAACATTGAACATGGGTACATATGGAGGGCGTGATGTATTGCAGGCGGCTTACCAGTGTGGCTTCGCTTGTGCACCATCAACACATTGGGGCCAATACAAACTATCCCGCAGATATCGCACTTGAGCTTCCCGTTGGACAGCCGGATGCCGCCAGCCGAGGAGAAGACCTTGGCTTCGGGACTCGGCTGTGAGCCGTTCACCTTGGCCCCCGAGGCATCGATCACGCGCAAGTCTTCCGCGCACTCCTCCTCCTCCGCGCCATTCATGTCACAGGACAGCCCATTCTCCTCATCACTGCGAGCCTCAACTTTAATGTTACAGGCTGGAAAAGAGGGCAGGGGGAGGGGAAGGGCCACGGTTTAGAAGAAGAGCAAGATTCTGTCATGATGTATAGAGCGAGAGATGGGCAGTCTATTAGCGTGGGGTGTAATTAGTTCGTGTTACATTTGAAAAGATAAAGCTCCCGTTTGTGACATTGTCATGTCACCTTTACCTGGGCTGTGAGCGTTCAACTTGTTCTCTCTGTTATAAGATCAGAATTCCTAATCAGTGTGAATAGACGGAACTGTTACTTCGTATTTCAGTTGCGGAACACTGGATTTACTTTCCATTTTTTCTCCTTTGCCCCATATGGAATCAGATCATCACAGATCCCAATTAGCCCCCTTGAGCGATCTGTGGTTAAAAGCTAATATGAATCAAACGTTGGCCCATGTGATTACATTATGAGCAGACATTTTGGATTTGTCCTGTCATTGCAAGCGAGGCGACATCTAAATACATTGATTCAAAATGTGCACAAATGCACACTCATCTACCCAAACAACAAACCAGTAGTAAATCAGAACTATGGCAACATTTGGAGGTGTATGATGCGGACCGCCAGCCGAGGCTGTCTCCATGGCAACAAGACCATATGTTTTCGTGTGCCAGTTTGACACAAAGTTACACGTACGCAATCATGATCATACATTGTATGCATAATTATCACCATCTGACGTCCTACGTGCACTGCGGATGAGCTCACTTTGTAAAAGTCTGTCCACACCCAAGCCCCCCTTCCTCCAACATGTGAGTCTTTTTTTGTTTTGTTTTTCGAGGTTAATACTATGTTAGAGCCTTGTTTTTAATTGCCCCTCACTTTTGTATTTCTTTTTTTTTTTTTTTTTTTTTAATCATGTAAGAAACTTGGGGCACTGAGGGGAGACCCGCCAGGCTTTCCCATTCTGTCTCGCACTGTTAGTCATTGTTGTTTTCATGTTTCTTCGACTCGAGGACTTGCACTTTTAGACATCAATAACGTAATCTGAATCTAAAGATGTGATCCCCAAGCAAGCTGCTATTCTCACCCCAAGTGCCCTGACCGTTGAATGGGAAAGTGAAACCAGTCTGCAACTAAAGTTATCGTGACTACTGGGTTGCTTCTTCTTCATCTAGAAGAAGAAGAAGAAGAAGAAGAAGAAGAAGAAGAAGAAGAAGAAGAAGAAGAAGAGGAGGAGAAAAGGCTGTTTCTCATATGAGTACGGTCTTTCAAAGAACATACTCGAGAATGTTCTTCCTAAGAATGTCATTCTCTTTCTAAATTGAAAAAGCTGTGTACTTGTTAACATAAAATACCATCTTAGAAAGCTTTGTAACAAAAATATTTAGGGACAAATAGTGCATTCTACTCCATTAATCATAGATATCAAAATTACTGGTAGTGAAAACTATATAAATGATAAAAATATAGGGAGACTGGGGCTAGTTTTATCACGGTTAAGTTGTCACATTGCAATTTTCCTCTCCACCAGAGGGCGCAACGAAAACTGGAATACTAGTTTTCTTCGCATAAATGGTCAGGGGTTGTGTACTGTCTGAGAAGAGAATAGCATATTATGACCTGAGTGCCAGTTATCTGTTTTGCACAATCCACAGAACAATATTTCAATATTACTTTATATACAGGCATTGTACAGAGACAAATTCTAGCAGCAAATCATGTGGCCTCATTAGAGGAGAGAGTCAGGCATCTTGTCATACCTCAGGAAATGCTCGGTTTTAAGCTAACTTTAAACTAGAGCACATATTAGCCAACATGGTAGTTTGGGGCAACTTGTCTCAGTCATTTTGGGGTTTGTTGTCACATATGCAAAGAATGGGAGAATGAAAAATGCACCTCTGGCAACTCTGTGTCTGAAGAGTGAAGAAATTAGTTTGCCATGTTTTGTTTCATTGTTTAAAAATGTATTTGCCTGTTGTTGGAACTACAGTATGCCCACGTGTCAAGACTGGTTTAAGTTTCACGATGAACCATCAATTAACCGAAATGCTGTTTTTTTTATTTTTTTATTTTTTTTATTCAATTTAATCTAAAATTTCCAGTTTAAGGGAAGCAAAACAGGCATTTGAGGCTGATAGCCATGACCCACATGCCAGCAATTATTAAGGACTTTCATATATTTAACTCATTTGCTCCCAATAACGTGTGAATACGTTTTTTAATGTTCTAAGTGTCCCAAAGACGTATTTATACGTTTTTTGTTTTGTTTTTTATGCTAGAGCATACAGAAGGCTTTGATTCAGCCTCTCAACTGCAAAGAACGGTTTCAGAAATGGTAGTTATTACACACACGGCCAGCAGGTGGCAGCAGAGCAAAGGAGATCAACCAGGGCCATGTAGAAAAAAAGCTCAATTACTTACAATTTTGAATACATTTGTGAAAACTGATGAAACTTAGCTCTCTTCTAATGCTAATTGTTGCAAAACGGAAAAAGATAGAAACATACTTTTTTTCTTGATGAAAGAAGAGACTTTAATCTTTCTTTTGATAGGTTCCATGCTTTTATAGCCATAAAACACAATATTCTGTGGGCCTTGCAAAATCAGTCAAAATTCAGTAAAACAGCCGCGAACGGGACTACTTCTGTGAAAATGGCTGGGAGTGAATGAGTTAATAAGATTTTATGTTAACGTTTTCTCAATGACCATGGTAAAGTTTCAAAATCAATGATAAAAAAAATTATCTGGACGTATAAACAAACAAACAATAAAACAAAACAAAACAAAACAAAACAAAACAAAACAAAACAAAACAAAACAAAACAAAACAAAACAAAACAAAACAAAACAAAACAAAACAAAACAAAACAAAACAAAACAAAACAAAACAGGAGAACAAGGATAATTTTGTCCTTGATTTATTAGTTACAAAATCCGGTGTGACATCTTACCCCAGATATTGTGACTTACCCATTGGTGGAGCAACATGTCACATGTTCACTCCCTATTTGATGGCTTATAACTCTGTACTGACACAGAGTATGAAAATGACATGAATACAAAAAATAGACCTAAGGATTAGGTCTTTCATCGGGTATAGATTTTGTTTATATAAGATGTATTGATTCAAAAAAAATTATAAAAGTATAAAAAGTGATACAACTAGCTCCCTTTCACATTTGAATATTTGCCTCACTTGACACCTAATTTCGGCAATTTAACATTTGATATGATCATTCAATTCTGCAGTACTGAAGCAAAGTGGTGATACTCAGGTGGCAAAGATACATGCTGTGTTTCCGAGGATGTCAACGATGAGATCATCGCACACCATCATCATATTTTGGTGAAACAAATGACAGCGAGATAAACAGGAAACAGAGACACAGGAAGTAGTGTGAAAACGAAGGACTACAGTGGTGACGATGTATATGATAAACATACACGCAAGTTTTTATGCTCGTTTCAATCAGTTCAGAATCTGCAAAATAGTACATTTGTGTGTGCATGACGGCAAATTCCTGGAGCCAACCTTTTTATTTGTGTTCCCCCAAAAAAGAGAAGTCTCCTCTGCATATGACAACCTTCTCCTTCTTTCCCACCAGAAGACTCGCTTAAGAGAATTGACAGACTTGCAAGCTGCGGTTTGCGAGTCATGTTCATTTCCCCACGCTTCACCCTTGTGCTTTAACAACCGAAGAGGAAGAAGTGGACATCGTGAAACATTTTGGAATCCATGGAAAAGGGGAAGCTTCAGAAAGAGGGCCTGTCTAACTGAAATACTAAGAATTATGGAGAAGTGACAGAAAGGGAAGCTTGGGAAAGGAATTGTAAAACAACATGTAACTGAAACAGGTTGACTTTTCTTCTTTCTTTTTTTTTCACTCTCCTGTTTGCTTAACTCTCACATTTTACAGAGAGAACGTGCATTGTTACTTCCACTCCTTCAACTTTTGTTGTCTGCAGGAAAATGTTCTCAAATTTTGTATTCTTCTGATGAGTAGAAAAGACAAAAGCGAAGGGGACAACTTCACACAATTCGCCCCCCAAAAATGAGGCTGTATTTTATTCACCATTTGTCTTGTAGCTATCATATTTGGTCCTTTAAATAGCTGGAAATATTTTTTTTTTTTAGGGATTAAAATCTAATCAAATCAGGAGTCACATTTACTGTATGTAATGATATGTATTATTTATATATGAAACATTTTGACAAGGATATTTCACTTTCACGTTCTCAATCCAAGTAGCAAGCTGAATAATGTAAATACATCTTTTCACAATTCCAACTGATTAATAACAAACTCCATTAATAGTATTTATCTGTGTTACTACTGTATCAATTACAATCATTAAAACTAGGGCTTGGTATTGATTCTAATTTCCACAATTGATTCGATTTTGATTCACAAGAGTTCAGTATTGATTAATTATGGAATATAAATTCTTCTTAAATACAAGGCCATAATAAAAACTCCACAAACATTAAATGCCAAATTTAGTAACTAGTTAAATGGTTTAGTTTATTAATGAACAATCACTTAAGTGATTCATGATTCATAATAATTCACAAATATAATTCAATAATTATACATCTAAATTAAAAAGATTCTGAATGGTCTTAAAGTGCAATAAGTCAGGTCTTTCATAAATTAAAAAAAATACTTTAAAATTCATGTAAACAGTACATTTCAAGAAAACAATAAAATACAAAAAATGGCCTTTAAAATTCTATTTTCTCATGATTTTATGGGGAAAAAGATATAAAAATAATTGATTCATGGTTTTATGAGTCAATAGCAGTCTTGAAAATGAAAATCGATTCGATATAGATTATATTATATTATATTATATTATATTATATTATATTATATTATATTATATTATATTATATTATATATAGAATATATTAAATTTGTTTGTTTTTTTAAACATAGCCGTAATTAAAAGTACGGTGAAATTATATGGGTTAAAGTTAACTAATAAGCTCAAAAGTGTCGTTTAACACCTCCAATTATTTGTCGTGTAATTCTTCCAATTCTTCTTCAATACGTTTGTGTTGTAGTCGTGGCGTGTGAGCAGCCAATTGAGCGCACTGGAGCAGACAGAAGGGAACCGTGAGCGTCGGACTGCGCCCAACAGCTCATGGACATGAGGAAGTTGCAAACGAACCGGGAATAGGAAGAAGGCTTTTGACTTTATATCATGTTTATCTCACTCACATATCCTGATTTGCTTGTTTTGGGAAGCTCGTGTCACAAGCCATAGTAGACAAACAAAGCGCGTCGCAATAAAACGCTCGTGGGTCGACGTGGATAAACGTTATCCTTGATTTGCAAACAAAGGAGAAGCAAGTCCTGTGGCAGAAGTAATTGGCACATTTTGGTGTTGATAGATAGCAGATATGGGAAGTTAGATAGCAAGCGTTCTTGTCTGCTGTGTGGAAACAGACGCTGAGCCTGCCGGGGGTTCCTGTTACAAGGCTGTGTGCAAGGTAGTGGAACCGTGTGCTCAACTACAGCACTGACACGTCCAAAACACAAGCAAACCTTTAAACTTTAGTTTTTACATCAAAATGTGAAAACAACACAATGTCTCTTTGTGTACGTTTCATGTCAGGATGTCACTTCTTTCAACTATGAACGCAAATTCATGCAGTGAAAATCAATGAGATCCAATATGTTTATTAGCCCTAGTATAAGCTAAATTATACAAGTAAAATATTCATAAACACCTGTTCAACGCTGAAAATGCCAATAAAAAACCGAGCACCATTTATTTTTTTATGTGATTAATATCACAGAGAAACTAACAGACACCATTTTATACTGACTTCTTAGGGAAGGAAGTAACATTCAACTACAACACATTCACATTCTTTTGTGTCTTATTTTGCTCACTGTCAACTCGAGATTAATTGTGATATAGAGGTTGTGCGTGTGCAGGTGTGCAATGTTTCTCTCAAGCTAGTTGGCCTTGTTCCTGAACTCTTTATCTCCCAGAGTGTCGAAACTGCCTGACGGCAACTCGATTCTGAGGAAACTCTTACACATCCTATTTCAGTTTCCTCTCGCTTTTCATTTCTTATTGCGTGCCACTAATCTTTGCCGTTATCTGGATGAGTGGAAAAACACAGATCGGATAGACGTCTGGCTTTTTTTTTTTTTTTTTGGTGTCATAATGAATGTCATTTTTGATTGAATATGTATCTATGTTCTACTGCTTATCCTGTCACGGGTTAGCTGGAGCCTATCCCAGTCAATGTAATTACAGGTCAATTTACACTCACTCATTAGCATTGTATATGATGATGATGACTGCATCAATTCAATTAAGTCAATAATATGCTTTGTTCAAAGTCCCATAAAAATTGCATATGAAACGTTTGCTGTATAATGCTACTGCAACAATTTTAAGGGACTCGAGGTAAATATACAGCCCAGATGGGAACTGAGTCCCAAGCATCCTTAGCTTCACCGTGATATTCCCTGGCTTGATGTTGACACATTCAAATCAAGGCCACATTAGCTATTCCTTAAGATTTCGCTAGTTAATTACATGCCATGGATCAGAAGGTTTTTTTTTTTTTTAACCTTTTTTTTTTTTTTTTTGCCAATGACCTAAATGCATCCATTCCGTTCTTTTTAGAGACTGTAATTGATCCAGGGGATTAGAAGCTGCAAATATTTTTCACTTGATGTGCAGAGGGTCATGTTGGGGAAGAAAAATATCCGCAACTCTTTTGAAGACGACATGAGTTTAATTTAACTGCTGCTTTGGGATCGATTACATGACTGTTTAATCGTTTATAAGGCACCCAGTGAAATATCTGGAATTTTAAATATATGTCAAAATTAGTACGTTAATATCGAGTTACATTAAAGTTCCTTTACCGCCACAATTTTTTTCACGCTCGATTAATGTCCGCCTCTTGCACTGTGCTGTCAATGTCCAACATTAAATGCCATCTACTGACAGAAAAATGTCTTCAAAACAAATCACTCTCACACGCTTTTGTTTGCACTGCAGTACAACTTTTTGATTTTAACTTTAAATCATTTTATAAACTAGACTAAGTGCAATTTCTGGAGAAATTGCGTGGGAATGCTGAAGGCTGAACTGAATGCTATGATTTGAATGCATGTGAAATGCTTATGAAGTAAATTGAGAGATATTAATGGTAAAAATTTGACCACCTGATTACTGGACAATGCACTTTACCAACTGTGCCACCAAGCAGTTTCAGACAGATGGTAATGATGGTAAGATATATGTATGGGCGTGGAAAGTGGTACTTGGAAAAAGTTGGGGAAAAGTTGATATTAAAAGTTACATTTAGCTAATACTGTAAATCATGTGGAATCAGATGATATATATCCCAGGAGGCATGAAAATTGGAAGTATTATGTGGGAGTTGTTACGCGGCAAAAAAAAAGTGTGGAGAATAAAAATCACAATAACATATGTGGCAATGCTTCAGCATTCCCACAATTACAATACAATGACTTTATCAGTGAAATAAAAGATGCAACCATATTTGTATTGGGTTAATGTTAATGTTTTTCCACTTTCATGTTACCAAGAGTATGAAAAACGGGGACATTTTTTTTTCTTGTACATGTTTGTTTTATTGTATAATAGCATTAATACTGTGATACATAAAATTCCTCCCAGAAAAAAATGTGCGATGTCAAATAATTTCAAAGAAGGTCATATTTATAGCATTTCCCTTAAATTTGCATTAAATAAATGGAAAATAAATGTATAATAATTGTTTTTTTCTATGTGGACATAAAATACATATTTTGTATGGACCACCCAACAAAACGAATTCAAATAAATAAAACTATTCTTAATGAGCATCCTTCATGTGTGCCTTATGTTTGATCGTAAAACGGCCACAAGAGAGCGACTGATACTGGAATCGGCTCTACCGATACCTTGAAATAAACGCCACAGAAGAAGGCCAGAGCTCAGAACCCGTAACCTCAAAACTGTGAGGCAGAAATGATAACCACTGTTCCACCATGCTGCCCAAGTAACCTCAATTAAGAAAACTGGACAAAACCCACGCGAGCACGGTAAGATCACACAAACTGATTTGTGTAAGACGTGGTTTAGTTATACCTTTATCCCCTCTGTTGTGCTGTTGGTGGGCGGAGCCTGCTGACAGGTCCTCTGGGACAGGCATGGGCTCCTCTGCCTCCTCGGCCGCTTCGTTGGCAGGGGGGCTGTCTCGGCCTGGCGTGACAACATCAGAAAGAGCCCGTCACTCACCAAACGCCTCTCTCGCACTACAATGACCTCGTGGTGGTTTAAAAGCTGTTTGGTGCACGTAGCTCAATCATGTAGAAGTCTCTTACCTGGCATTGGGGCCATTTCCTGGGCCTCCTCTGTCTCCATGCGGTGCAAGTACTCTAATGGGGGACAGATTGAGATGTAAAAGTATGTACATTTAATCAAGAGTAGGCAGAGGAAACATTACACAAAGCTGGAGCGGGGTAAAGGGTGCACTCTCGCTATGTCACCTCGGTGAGATCACTGTCGCCCACATTACTTTGCAAAGAATTACAGACAATTTCATTACAAGTCTGATAGAGTCTGAGATCAGGCGGGCCCGCCGATATCAGGCGGGCTCCCCTGGAACAGCCTTTCACACCACATTTGTTATTTATTGTTAATTTCCTGCCACGTAATCATCTAAAAAATGCAAAGTGACCGCGGCAAAATTAAGCAGAAAATTAACTGGCCCCAGGTCACCGAGGATGCGGGCGCTTGCCGTGCTCAGCTGATCAACGCTCGTGTTCTCTCTAATTTAACTGAGCACGCATGGCTGAGTCCGCAGCTTCGACACAGACGCGGTCGCATCCACGACCCAAAAGAGGAGCAATAAGACGAGGCGAGGCAAGGGTGTCAGTCAGATTGACATCGCGGGAGTGGAATAGATTGCAATCGGGGGAAGGAGTCAAGAGAGCAACTGCAACAGGAAGGTGGAAAGAAAAAGAGTTGAAGACCAACAGGATGGCGGATGGAGAAGTTTTCTAAGAAAACTGAAGGATGGGCGAGTCTGGTATCGGTATCGAGCCGATACGTGGCCACATTTCATGGTATCGGTACTCGTGACGGATATCGATACTGGTATCGGCTTGTGACCATTTTTCAGTCAGGAACTGGCGGAAAGACTGGTGGGAAAGAAAGTTTTGTTCCGTTTCGTTCGTTTCCTGTGTGCCTCCTTATAAGGTAACACAATAGCAGCAACATTTCGGTGTGAATTATTGAGAATAAGTAAATACTCTTGTTGTACTATCATCTATATCTGTGGTTCATATATGTTTGTAGCTCACGTAACTTCACCCCTGTTTTATTGCCTCGTTTACGTTTGCCATGCACTTAATTGCCTCGTTAACATAGTCGAGCTGCGGTGCTAAAAATAGAACGGTGCTGTTATACACACTACATTATATTTGTAATATGGCTTTTTCGTTTCCCTTTGGGTTTTACTGACAGTGTTCCCTCGTTCCCTCACTTTCCGCTGGGGTTAGGTTCCAAAAAATACCTGCAATAAATTAAATCCACGAAGTAGTTAGCTTTATGTTTAATATTTATTATAAATGTTTTAAGGCTCTAAAACCCCTCACCACACAATGTGTACACTTTTCTCATTGAGGCATTTACATCTTCTCACATTTCTCTCATTTTTTAAACATTCTCAATGTTCAAACGTTCCTAATTTTTATAAAATAGCTACTATACTGTAAAAAAAAAAAATGCATAAAAAATTGCACTAAAAAAAATCTGCGATATGTGAGGCTGCAAAAAGGGAACCGTGAGGGAACACTGTATACTAATTCCTATACAGAGCAGCCTTCCAAATTAAAAGCATAGACTTGAAAATAAGATATAGGTAAACATCACGCATCATTCACTGCCAACCATTTTAGAACATTTAAAAATTTTCAATACCACGCCATATTACGTCCAATAATTATATATACCGAATCTACCAAATGATAGAATAGACTCCCTACTTTTTGCCTCGTCCCATTCTTTTATAACTGACAGTAGAAAAATGCAGGTTTGCCAAAATACAGCTATTTCTCCCACGGACTCTGAAACTCTGGATTATTTGTTTAATCTTATTTATGGATTTTTTGAAAATTAATTTTATTGACTTATTGACCTATTTTATTGACAAATTGACTTTTATGAGCAAATTGAAAAAAATATAACTGACATTAATTTAATTGAATTTTAAGAAAATTTGCTATATTTGGGATATATATGTCATTAAAAAAATATCTGTCATTATTTTTTTATTTTATTTTATTTTTTTAATTTTATGTATCTTACGTAATAATGGTATCACCACTTATCGGTCAGTACTAGTGTTGTTCTGATACCGTTTTTTGGCCCCCGAGACCGAGCTTTGCAGTATCGGCCGATGCCGATACCACACCGATACCTAAGGCTTTTATTTCTCAACATGAAAAAACTGTCCTGCCATTGGTTCAGACCTTTAGATTATCTTAGATCGGCATGCAGTGAACATGTCACATATCAGTGAATGTCGTGCACGAGCAAGACACAAGATGCTGCATCCAAAGTCCTATATTAGCGATGGAATGAATGGTATCGGCATGTTACTTCTTAGTACTCACCGATACCGATACCACTGTTTTAATGCAGTATCGGGGCCTCTGCCGATACCAGTATCGGTATCGGCACAAAACTAGTCAGTACTGAAGATTTGAGTACCGGTCTCAAAAAAAGGTGGTAACGAACATCCCTAGTTATCTTTATTGGTTCTTTCGGAGCAAAAGAAGGCAGTGAGTCCAAGATGTGCTCCTTCGGCCAGGGCTGAATATCTGAGGAGTCACCAGCGCTCGTGGCCCCATTAATAATGGATGGCCCTCAAGCCTGAAGCAGATGGGCCCGGCAGCCTCGGCCCGGGCTCCGCCACTTCAAGAAGCCCCTCGCTGGGGCCGCTGCCCGGTCCAAGCAGCCGCGCGGGGAGAAGTGAAGCTCCTGAAAATAGCGAAACAAACCCAAGGGAGAAGGGGAAGCTGCAGTGGTGCCTTCCTGTTTCACTAACAGATGGCTCCACGCATTTGGAACAAATAGTGGGAAGCCGCCGGACCCGCGTGTCGCAACGCCGCAGCGTTTTGCGGAGTCAAGTCAGGAGCTTGTGCAGACACCAAAAGTGTTAAGAGAGGAAGGGGGGCAAAGGTCACCGGCGGAGATGATTTGCTGCACATGGCGCACGGAATCACGGTTGCTGTTGTTGGTGGTGGGAGCACTTTCAGCCTACTTGCAAAGACGTCTGGAAAGTGTGGCGCTCGCTCGGTAGTCAGGAAGTCTGTGCGTGTGGGTGCGCGTGTGCTGGAAAAGTTTTGGTCTGAGTATCAGTGAGGAGAGGCAGGAAGAGGCTTGTGGGTTGACACGGGGTTGCGTGCGTCTATACATTAGTGTTTGTGTGCTGGTGGAAAGGGTGCGAGGGGGGTGGGGGGTGAGCCCTCATCCTCTTGAAGGTGAAAAACAGCTACAGCAGCAAGAAGGGTGGAGATGAGAAAGAGCAAAACCGTTAACAGATACCGAGGACCACACCAGTCAATTCTGGATACCCGAAAAGACGCACCACCAACAGACGTGTGTGTGCGTGGATATTTGCACATGCCTGTGATTCTATGATAGCAAATAAACTGCAAGGATTGTAATACTGTATACAATAATCCGTAACAACATTAAAGGCACACCTGCACATGTTTCTTAAAAGTCAATAGCTGTTTACAATAATTTCAATAGATATTCAAGTCCAAAGTTATTAATTTAAAAATGTTTAGAATTGCAATACATCATATTGAGAAATAAGGTAATCAAAATTACCACACATTTTTTTTCCACAGTAATAAACATACACTCTTTGAAATTGATATTTAAAAGTAAATGTCATGTTCAAAGTCAAAATTTTTAGTACAGTTCCTATATTGGATCTTATTGGATTGCACACATTTATCAAATGATGCGTCGGATGGCCATATTATCATCACTGGTAGAAATTATGAATGAAATGAAATTATATATAGAAACGTACTCGCATGCATGCACACGTGCACACATTTAGCACAGTATATTGAATGCTATTATCTAATGTATACTTTTATTTAGTTTATGTTATAAATGAATTTATGAGGCATAAATAGTAATTAACGAATTTGTTTGAAAATATTTCTAGAATATGTCAGTTAAATTTAAGGTTTATATATGAACATATATAATAATCAACCAATTTCCAGTTTGCTTGAAAACATTACTAAAATATAAATATACTAAAATAAATATATATATTATATATATCTAAATGTATAATAATATATATAATAAATAATAATATAAATCAAATGTACAATTCATTTTTGTATTTGTGTATTAGTTTTTCAGTGAGATTTGACAAAATACAGATTTAAAGTGACTTTGGAAATGTGAATTTCAATTGAAAATTATCCTAGAGATTTTTTTTTAAAAGTAATTCTCAATAATTGGAGGGCTAAGTTATACGTTGTAACCTCTCTGTTTGCGTGTGTTCATAAAGAGCACCACATCAGCAGCTTACGAAACGTATGGATGATATCAGCCGGTAGAGGGTTAGCAGATGCGTTCTTGGGGGGCCTTGCGAGGGGGCGACAAGGGAGCAAAGGTGCACTCATGAGAAGTTTCCTTCATTTGCATGTGACACACTTGACTAGTCCGCTATTCAGACAGTACAATCATTTTAATAACTGCCTGTCTTGCGCTGGCTGCTCCCCTCCTACTTCTCCTTCTTCTGACAGCGCACATTTGCAGCACTTCTGCTTCTTTCTCTCGAAAAAGTCATTTGCGCAGGTGTGTTTCCGAGTTTTAAATAGACGGAAAACTGAAATTATTTTTTGGGAAGTGTTGCTTTTGTGTAAAATGTTGGATAGATATTTCCTTGAGTACATTTATAGGATTAAGTAGAAAACTTCCTTTTATTGTTGCTTGCTTTCTTTAAAATATGAGTGAAAAATCGACAAATTATGTTATATTTTGTCAAATTGATCCATAAAATCATCATTGGTAAAATTCCAGCTACCACATATTTATCTACACACATTGAATTCAATTTTTAAAGTTAAAAAGCACAACGCATGAACAGTCCTGTGTGTTTTGAGATGGTCTTTTTTTTTTTTAAAGTCATTTTAAAATGTTTACCTTTCTGTAAAAAGTTCAATTGTGCACTGTTTTTCTTCCTGTTTAACAATTTAAACAGCTTCATGAGAATGTGAAACAAGCTTAGTTGTGCAGGAAATGACCACGTATTTATCCAAGGATCATCTTTAAGGTTCCCGTTTAAGCCGTACTGATCTATTTTTAAGTTCACGCCTTATTTGTGTAAAAAAAAAAAAAAAAAAAAAAAAATCTCAAATAAATGAATTCTTCAAGCCTTCATTTGTGTGCTTCACTTGCAACAGGTGCTACAACAGAAATTGAAAAACAGATGAAGATCTCTGAATAAGCAATCACATTTTGGAAAGATAAATAAAATTATTATTATTATTATTATTATTTTTATTTTTTTATAAAAATATGGATCCATATTTTTCCCAAAAAAGAAAAAAACCCTCCTGGAAAATGGGAAATGCCCCAAACATTCCTCCAATTTCTGTGAATCTTGTTTAATTAAAAAAATGAGTTGGAAAAATGTGTCATTTGCATCGTTTAGTGGAGTGTAGCGTGTTGGTGCGGCAGAGAAAAGCGCGCGTGAGCCGGGATGAGATGATGCACCTGCAGCCAAACTCTGCAGGAGTCTTTTCCAGCAGGGGCATGCCCCCTAAAAAAAAAACCTCCACAACATCTCCCCGTGCCCTCGTCGAGCTTTTGCCTCATCCTACAACTGCCCCTGCGCGAAAAGTTAGTGTAAGCCACTTTACCTGCTATTCCTTGAGTTTGCAGTATGAAGTTCTTCCAACTGTCCCCGGCTCCATGTGCAGAAGGTCGCAGCGCGGCGGCCCCATGGAGCTGCGCCCTCAGTCCCTCCCCTCTCCACTGCACTTCCTCGTTCCAGCCCAACATGACTACACTGTCCTCCACTGAGGCATTTTGCTTGCTTTTATCCGCAGGCCCGGCGTGTGGCGGGGCGTCTTGGCACTTGCTTTGTGCCGTGCCAATAAAAGCTGACACCCAGTAGACCATTACTGGCAGCCATGCATGAGATGGGATGAGGCGCGCGCAAGAAGAGTGGACCATTCATTGTTTATTTATTTCATTCTCACCGAGGATGCTGATGGAGGAGGGAGAGGAGCGGTGGGGGGGGGGTTCACCCCCTCACTTGCATATTGGACAGCTCCACTTCTGTCACCTATGCTGGCACGCTGAGACAGCCCATGAAATTAACACAGTTTTCTTTCCCACTTCATGACTTTTAGTGTTTCTTTTCTCTTCTGTAGCAGGTCAACGTGACTACAGAACCTTTTACCAATACCATTTTTTTTTTTTGTTTAACCAGATATCAAGTTAGATGTCCATATATTGTACTAGTATGGCCTAATTCAGCACCCTGGTAGAACAACAGCAACAATAGAATGGGACATACTTATTAGTGGGGATGTTCAATACCATTTTATTTTTTTTTTTTTAGGCAGATATCAAGTTAGATGCCAAAATATTGTACTAGTATGGGCTAATTCAGCACCCTGGTAGAACAACAGCAACTATAGAATGGCACATACTTATTAGTAGGGATGTTCAATACCAAATTTTTTTTTTTAGGCAGATAAAACTACAAATATTCAACACTTGAGTAGTCACTGATACCGATACCACAAGTACTTTTGATAAATAACATTTCCCCCCAAAAAACAATGGTACATCATTTTTAAGAAAGACCAATATATGCCATTATAGCACATTTCCTTAAACTTGAATGAAATTAATGGCAATTTTCTATTTTTAATTTGTAATTTCTAGTTCCTGATCATAAAAACGGCCAAAAGAGGGTATTGACATTGATATCGGTCGCCGTTGCGAATACTGGTGCCTTGAAGTAAGGCCTGGTATCGGCCCCTATCTATTTAACTCAATGACATTTAGAACCAATGGTCAATCTTTGCCCCCACAAGAAAATCAATTCTGCACCCTGATAGAACAACTGTGACTAATACTTCTACTTGGTAGTAATTCTATGACATTTTTGCAAACTAGCAGGACAGTTGAAGTAAAAGATGCTTTGTGGAGTTTAAAAAGGTATTAAAGCTTTTTCAACATCATGCGTACTCCATCAATGCCCAGATGAAAAAAAAATAATGTCCTGTTCGTCCCTGCAGACATTTAGTGTAAGCATACAACACAACTGGGATGGAAAACTGAAAGAAAAAAAGAAAAAAGAAAAAAAAAGAGGCAAAACTCCAGCTCAGACTCCGAGAAACCTAAAAAAAACCAAACAAGAATTCATTCGACTGCATGTACTCGCACGCACACGATGAACAAGCTTGTTACAGAGGCTGCAGTTACGCTTTAGGCCATAGATGGCAGTCACGAGTATAAAAGTCCACAAAGCACCTTTAATTTTGAGGTAAAAGTGCAGAAGTTTGGCATCTACGTAATAGATGTTAAAGGGATACCCAACTTTTGTGAACGTTAAGTTAGCTGTGATTGGTTGTTACCTGAGCACTCAAAACATGTGATGAAATTATTAGTTGTGGCAAAATGTGTTTTTAAAGGTGTTAATTGTAAATGAAAAATAATTACGTTATCAAATTTATACTGCTGAAAATTGCAAAATTAGAAAAGTATTCTTTCACTTGTACAATTTCATAATCGTAATGTAGCTGTTTTAGTATGACAAAGTTGTCCTACTTGTGTGTAGAAATGTTATCCAGTAATGGAAAACAGCAGAAGAAAAACATTATTAGTAAAAAGTAGTCATTCTATGAGTGGACTGAACTATCGAACTAGTGAGGACTGTCATGATGTGGATTTAGTTTGATTTGGTTTTGGTTGGATTTTAGTTGTTGTTTTCCCTTTTGTCAATGTCTTGTCCAGTATGTCTTGTCAAGTATTTGTTTCTTCAATCTTATTTTGGGCTTTTGGATTTTCAGTTTTGAATGAAGTTCCAAATACATTAGAAATATATAATTATGAGTTAATTAATGTTACTCTACATTCACTGGCCACAGTATACAGTATAAAACATATCAAACAAGCCATATAATACAAAAATTGTCTTCTTTTTAGCTAGTACATAAATTGTTGGGCTACTCGAGTGTCTGCACACCTACCAAGTGTGAAATTGAGCAACCATGGAAATGATTCCTATGCTGCCTTTTTCTTTGAAAATGTGTCAAATTGCAATTTTGTCCAATTGTGAAGTGACAGTCTAGCTAATTTAAACAATCCAACCACACTAACTTTCTCCACCCATGACCTGGCGGATAAGCTGGGTTCAAATCCAAAAGGGAGGAAGCAGCGCTGCATTGAGTTTGGTTGGATGCAAAGATTAGCGTTCGCTAACAGTGTGAGTGTTTGATAAGCAGGCAGCACATGATTGTTTGGTAAGCTGTCGATAAGGTGTGTTTGTGCAACGTATACGAGGTCAGCACAATAATTGGCAAGGGTAATTGTGCGGTTTGGTGACAAAATGCTTACTCCACCTGTAAATATGCCGCAAAATGGATTCATAGGGGCTAGCTTACATTACACAGCTAACACTCACGTTATATAAAAATGCACAGTAAATGTTGAATATGTTTGATATATTCTGTTCTTCATTTTCTTAAAAACATTTTGTCTTTTCACTAAAAATATTTCATGATGAAGGTTTATCATTTGTATTAATAATGAATACGAATCACAAGGTAAATGCCTCCACAATCAAAACTTTGTATTATTTTAATTCATTTCCCATTTACGCTGCAGATGTACCTAATTTAGTGCCAACTTAGCAAAGGGTGATAATATTGTGCTGGAAATGATTACAATATATATGATTGAAGATTAATATTGATGCATTTTTAAATAAATAATGACTTCTGGCTTGGCCAAATTGAATCAGGCCTTATTCGCAGTTCTTCCATAACAATCTCATATCGATGTTTGGAAGGATTTTGTCACATTTTCCCTCCTGACCATATGATTCATTTGGAAGTATAATTTTTAACATTTGAATAATTATAATTTTTGTTTTAATTAATAAACATTCTTTTTTTTTTTTTCTTTTTTTTTTGTAAAATGAATTCACCTTGCATTATTTTCTTTCTGTGTAAATGTGTTTTTCCCGATATTCCACTACCTTTAGGCCCCTCCGACTCTTATCTCAGGAGCGGTCGTGTACTGGATTGCTGAGTCACCTTTCGTGGGAGGCTGCTCTTATCTCCTGAGAAGCACAACATTCAGGCAGTTGCTTGCAAAAGGAGGAACTTTGAGCAGGAGCGCTGCGGCCCGCTGTGTCGTCTTGGCTAAAATGTGGATTGCAGCAACACTCACCGACTTCCTCAATGTTTTGTGTTGGGTCAGACGCTTTTCCCGTTTTCTTAATGTTTGACATGCAGGTATGAAAAAGCAAGTGAGCTCGGTGGTCCCCTGTTGTTGTAGCAGAGGGAATGTTGGGACTTAAACGTGACTCAGCATGATTTGAATCTGGTCATGACTCTCTGTAAGTCGGAGTTGTGACACAGCATTTCACAGTACTTTCTCTTACTGTCTGATGGGCTCTTTTTAAATTGCAATTCTGGATCTTGTGTAATGTTATAAGGATCACAGATGAAACAAATCATCCGTGTGAAACTAGAACAGCGTTGAAGACAGAAAAGCCTTCCACCCTTGATCATGCATCTGTATGTGGAAATATATACATATTAGGGGTGTCAGGCGATGACATTTTTTTTTTATTGTAATTACCGGTAATCGCATGACTTCAATAGTTAACTCATGATTAATCACACATTTTACATCAGTTCTAAATGTACAATAACATTTTTTTTTTAAGTTTTCATACTCTTGTTAACATAAAAATGGAAAAAAAATGTTACATAGAAATATGGCTGCATCTTTTAGTCATTGATACAGTAATTTCATAAAAATTCATAAAATTTAGTTAAAATTAAAAAGATGTACTGTACTGTAAAAACAAAACAAAACAGAGTGACATTGACTTGTGTTGAGGTCATTTTTCCGCCACTAGATGGCATAATTGCATTTGTAAGATGTTGGTGACAGCTCAGTGCATTTTTATTTTCATGTTAAGAGCTAATCTTTAACATGAAGTAACTTGTGAAATTCTGCACGTTTTTAAAATTGTAAAATACAACTTATTATTAACAAAGTATTATCATTAAATTTATTACTGCTAAATTTTGACATGGGTGTGTCTGCTGCGTTGCAACTGGAATTCTCCCAGTACAGGCTTTTCAAGTAAGGGACGGTCATTAATCGTACATTAAAAAAAATAAAATCAAAAATAAAAGTGATAAAGGAACTATATAAAACTAATACTCAATCTGTTAATATTTGTGCATGTTCTGTTTATTTTCCATTATTCATTTTTCCTTCATTTACTTCATGTTCTTTTTTCATGATATATTATTAAAATAATAACTTATATTAGGCCTACAAATCATGATATAAGTTAGTGGTGGTAGGACTATATAAGTTCTTGTATTTCTTACCACCCTCCCTTTGAACATGTGAATTCTGACTTTGCTGGTAAATATTTTCTTTCTTTCATTTTATTTTATATTTTGTATTGCATGTTCATTGTTCAATATTAATAAACCAATATATACACAGTAAATTTTGTAAAGTATATTTTGCTGTAAAAGTGGCTGTGTTCAGTCCCCGAGTAAAC
Source organism: Festucalex cinctus (assembly GCF_051991245.1). NCBI lineage: Eukaryota > Metazoa > Chordata > Actinopteri > Syngnathiformes > Syngnathidae > Festucalex > Festucalex cinctus. The sequence goes on from NC_135424.1 coordinate 12,169,296, forward strand.
TTTACACTTGGAAGAGAGTAACAATCGCAGAACCTTCATGTTGGACAAAAAGTGTTTTTCACAGGATGGCGACGAGATAGGGGCTGCCAAATCAGGAAAAAAAGAAAATTGATTTCATAACTAAATTACAATAGGACTATGAGTTGTTGCCATGGACCCCACTCTTAATGAGAGTCCCAACTCGAGCTTCCATAAAATTATTGAATTTAACATTAATCTTCATGTTCATGTTTGGGCAGGCATTCACCACAACTTAATGTAAACAGAAACCTCGAGGTTGATCCACAACCTGAGGCAAGTCGTGTTGCTATAATTAATATCACTCGGCGAGTCGTGGGGGGGGAATAACATCACCGGTTGATGTAGCTGGCCGACTTCCAAACAATACGATCTGGCTTCCTATTTCATGGATCCTTAAGCAGTATTCAATGTTTCACATGTGGAAGCATGAGCAGCGTGTAGCACTTAATTGCTTGGAGCACCTTAATAAGTCAAATACGTTCAAGGCTGATAATCACATTAAATAGTCTCATTTCTCTAAAAAGTCAACTGCAAAGTGAAAAATTCTCTTTCTTTAGGAAAGCATTATGCTGTGAGGTTGTCGGGGTAAATTAAATTCCCCCATGCACACTAAAGCATCAATTTCCTTATGGTAATTATCTGCTGGAATAGACGTGTCACTAGAAGGAGTCAGGCATGCTTGACATTTAGCCTTTTTATGGAGAGGCGATGAGTAAAAATTAAGATGAGGAAATGAAATTAATCTCCAGCCCAGGCAGGCATTGAGAGATCCTGCAGGATAGTGGCTGAATCAATCATGATGTTTGTGAGGCTGTTTTGAAAAGAAACCAGTGATGAGATGGAGACCACGGGGTGGAACGTCACTTGTGGTGGGCGGGGGAGGAGGTGTTTCTTTTTCTTTTTGGAGCAAATTGAGTTCTCATTATGATCAGAGTGTCTATGCCCTTTGATCGGGATTGGATACTATCAAAGATGTGAAAAGTTTGGTACTTTTTAGCGTTTCAAATAGAATCAGTTTTTTATCTTTCTTTAACTGATCATAACTATATTTGTAGTCTTCTTTAACTCTTTGGCTCCCAGTCATTTCCACAGAAACAATCCCGTTCGCTCTCGGCTGTTTTACTGGATTTTTACTGATTTTGCAAGGCCCACAGAATATTGTGTTCTATTGCTATAAAGACAGGGAACTTATCAAAAGAAAGATTAAAGTCTCTTCTTTCATCAGGAAAAAAAAGTATGTTTCTGTTTCCGTTTTGCAGCAATTAGCATTAGAAGAGAGCTAAGGTTCATCAGTTTTCACAAATCTATTCAAAATTGGAAGTAATTTAGCTTTTTTTTTCAACATGGCCCTGGTTGATCTCTTATACTCTGCTGCCACCTGCTGGCCGTTTGTGTAATAACTACCATTTCTGCAACCGTTCTTTGCAGTTGAGAGGCTGAATCAAAGCCTTCTGTATGCTCTACCATAAAAAACAAAAAACAAAAACAAAAACAAAAAAAACATATAAATACGTCTTTGGGATACTTAAAAAATTAAAAAAAACATATTTATACGTTATTGGGAGCAAATGAGTTAATTGAGAAAATGCTGAAAGCACATATGTTATTTGTATTCATTATTATTTTATTTCCCTCACTTTTTTTGCCATCAAACAACTCCCACATAATACTTCCGATTTACACCTTTCAAATTTCAACTTGCTGAAAAAAATCACGCCTTTTTGGGAATATATCGTCTGATTCCACATTACTTGCATTACTCGCATAGTTTAACGTGAAAGATCAACTTTTCCTGATTCCTTTTCAATGGGACTGACTTTGAAATTCCCACTTTCCACGCCCACTGCATACATACAACTGATCATCGTTACCTCTACTCTGATACTCACTTGGTAGGGTGCATTGTTCAGTAACCAGGAGGTTGCAGGTTCGAATCCCACCTCCGACTATACATTGCAAATATATCCCCGGCCATTATACTCAGGGATGTATCCCAACTGACTATCATATCAGGAAATGAATTACAATTTCAATGAACTGATTAAAATGATTAAATGCATGTGTCCCTAATTAGCAAACCTTTCAGCATCAGATGACACTTTTGAATACAAATACACCATTAGCCACGAGTGTGAACTTGTTGCTTAGCTCACTGGTAAAATATCTGCCTTGTATTACCCAGGCCAGCCAATGTGTGGGTTCAAATCTTGCGTGGAGCAATTTATTTATTTTTTTTGAGCAAATTGAGTTCTCATTATGATCAGAGTGTTTATGCCCAGTATTTATTTATTTTTCACTCACTCACTCACAGAAGCTTATGTGTGTGAATGAGTGAGGGAAGAAAAAAAAATCCGTGCGTGCTTTCAAATTGCCGCGGGAGTGACGTCACACAGCTGACACGTTCGCCCGGCACTGTTTGCGACACGCCACCCCCTGCTCTGCGATTGGCTGGAGGGGTGTAAACACTGTCTTTCCACAGAAACGTCCCACTGTTTACAAAACAAACACAAAATGGCAAAATACAGGCTGGGGGTTTAGGACGAAAATTACCACAAAAGATGAACAAAAACACAAATGTGTAGACTGAGAGAAAGTTAAAGTGTGTACATCCTGTATTTAAAAAGTGCATTTTCCTGAGTGAATCCGGCATCCCAAATTTCTCACTACCGGTAATACTACGATGCAGAATGACATTTTGATATATCATCACATTACAGTCAGTCAATCTGCATTGAAGTTTGCAAAGGCTGCAGGTGTACTACTTTGAGTCGTTTGCAAAACTTTACTCATTTATGTATCAAAATTAGTTTCTAATAGAGTCGATTGTGGCACAGTACACATCTACAAATCCACTACTTCACAAATACGTTGTCATTGCACACACACGTTTGGTTGGTGGGAAGAAAGTGCAGAAAACCATTCATGTAAATCAGTGAAATGATGATAACGAGGGACCTCATTATTCTTCAACTCAGCCTGAATCACAAACTGACATCCTTATTGTCTTTTTTTGTTTTTTGTATCATCAAATTGAGGACTCAAAAAAGAAGTTGGCAGCTTTGAACGTTTCTCATTTGTTTTGCCAGTGTCTCTTAGTATGTTGTGTGCATGAGACAGGAAATGTGGGTTACAGCGAGAGGGGTTGAAGGGGCTGACGGTGGTCACCATGCGGGACATAGGTGCTGCACGACCAAAAACAGGGCGGCCTTTTGTTTCCAACAACCTGAATTTTTTTTTTTTTTTAGTTTAAAAAGAAATTAATGTCAGTATGAACAGTCAATAATCTCAACGTGACCACTCGTTCTGTGTGAGCGCCGCTGAAATAAGACGTGGAAGTCGTCTGACCGTTGCGGACGACCGTTAATCATTCCAAGCAGTTGCCGTTTTGCTCTTTTGGGGGAAAACTCTGAGGGAGGCCAGTGTAATCAGCAGAGGAAACAGATCTCGGGGGCTTTCGGGCACCAGGAAAATGGATCTGGGTTGTAAAAACCACGATTACCACGAGCTGCTCTGGATTCAGCCATCTGGAGCAGCCTGCTCCAAAAGCCGGTAAAGTTCGTTCTGCTGGGGCCCCTGTAGGAAACAGGTTTACACCCCCTGACAGGCAGCGGGTACTCCCAGAGCACATGTATGGGATGTATGCGGCTGCTTGACTGAGTAGGAACGTTTATACAACAAAGATCTAGTAAAACAGGAACTTTTTTTTCCCCCCTGCCAAATCTTACAAACTGAGACCAACATTCAAAATGCTCACATGCACACAAGAAAATCAAAATAGTGCATTAAATTATTCCAGAATATGGAACAATGTCAAATGCAACTTCTTCATAAACACTTCGTACTAGGGGTGTTAAAAAAAATCATTTCGGCGATATATCGCGATACTACATCGCGCGATTCTCGAATCGATTCAATAATCGGCAGAATCGATTTTTTTTTTTTTTTTTTTTTTTTTTTTTTAGGATTCACACCTTGAGCATGGAAGAATGTTATATGAACGGAACATTAAGCCTTAATATTTTATTTTAATGCTGTTCAAACATGAAACAGATTACAACCTCTATAAGACTGAAATTTCAGATAAATAAATAATACATTTTCATATAAATCTTACACTCTACAAGCTTACTGATTAGTATTTTCTAAATTTGAATGAAAAAAATCGCAACAATCGACTTATAAATTCGTATCGGGATTAATCGGTATCGAATCGAATCGTGACCTGTGAATCGTGATACGAATCGAATCGTCAGGTACTAGGCAATTCACACCCCTACTTCGTACACTTTAAAAAAAAAAAAAAAAAAAACTGTAATAGAACAGAATTGAACTTTAAAAAATAATTTTAAAAATATCATTTAATTTACAAAAATAAACTCAGATTTTACCTGTCAAACGTAAAACATAAAATCACTATAACTGTAAAAACACGTAATATTTGTTCTTTTACAAAACACTCCGTTAGAAATACATAAGTTGATTGTTAAAATACATTCACAAATGTATGGTAATTTCACAAATATTTCTCTGTTATTTAATGTAATAAAATGTAAAATTTAACTTAAAAAAAAAGAAACACATTTATATTTCCTGAGAAATAAACAGTAAAAATTAATTGTATTAACATTTATTATGAAAGGACATCTAATGAGATATACACTGTAAATTATTTTTTTTTTATCTTTAAAAACAAACAAACAAACAAACAAACAAACAAAAATCGGTAATTTCTGGCAGCTGTGGCCCCAGAAAGTTACTGTGAAATAACAGAAAATGACTTTCCTGTAAAGAAAAAAAAAAAATTGTTAGTTAGATTATATGGAAGGTTACTTTAACTTGGAAGGTTGTTGAGGCAGTTACTTCCGCTATCTAAAGTGTTGTGCTTTCTTGTTCAAAATAAAAGCAGGAAGTGCTACTGTATATTAGCTGCATAAATGTTGACAACGGATTTGTTGCTAACTTGTATTTGGTTATTCTTTCACTTTGAGAGAAAGAGAGAAAACTCCCAGTCGCAGTCACCGAAAAACCCCTTCGCCCCCCCCCCCCCCCCCCCCATGTCACCCCGCCACCCCACCCATGCAACGTGTGAAGCCCCAAGACACATTTCCCCACCTTCTTGTGGTTCGTTGCGTTTACATTAAAAAAAAAAAAAAAAAAAGTGTTGTGAACCATGGCAGTGGTTCTGTTTTGTTTTATTCAACTATTTATTTTGTCAATGTCATTTGTCTTTTGCATAAAAAGAACATTCTGTTTTAACAATATTATGTTACTGTTGAATGTGGCTTGACCCACTTCAATTATTGAGCCTGTTTCATTAAAAAAAAAAATAATAATAATAATAATAATAATAATAATAAAAATGTATGTGCAGCTAGCTACCAGTTGAGGGTGTAGTCTACCTTTCACAAAAAAAGTAAGCTGGGATAGGCTGAAACTCAACCAATAACAATTTAGCTAAAGTGACAAACCTTCAATGTGAAATTATGTTCTTCAGTGTTATCTAATGTCTTTTAAAATTATTTGAAGGACTACAGGTGGGTAGATTTTCCTGAACTCTCCTCATTCAACACATCAAAACTCATTCAATAATGAAATATTTGAATTGTCGTAATTACGTTGTTATTGTGGTTGACATTCACAATTGTCATCAGAACTATCACAGTGCATTCTAAAGATATCGCTAATTTAAATTGGTGAATTACTGGTGAGTGCTGTAAGTAGAACATTATGTTGTTTGATTAGGATTTTGCCTCATTCTTATCAAATTACTTTTTTTTCTTGGAGCAATCAACAGAAAAATTGTAAAATAATTTAATGATAAATAAAGATGACTTGACTTGATTATTACCAAGGATTTGTGGATTGTGTGAATTAGATTGCCCTCTAGCGAACACTTCTGGTAATTACTGCACAGCGTGGCATAAAGTTATGAGTCAGAATTCATGTTGAAACTTGAAAGTAAACTTGCCACACAATGGATGAGAAGCATCAAACATACGTTTGTTTTCCATCGCTGCTTCATCTACAGTCCTCACCTCACCGTGGATAATTGAATCTCAACAGATATACGGGTTTGAAAAGACAAAACATATCTAAAAATTACAGTTCAAAAATTGGGTTTTATTTTTTCCAAAACTGACCGAATTTTTGGCCAGATGCTGCGCATAAACTAGTTTTGCCTGTCTCCCCTCCTCTCACTTCAGTGTGTCTGATATTAATCATTAGATGGGACGAAAACAACACTGCTGCCTCATTAGTCACTATTTCATCTCCAAATCTCAACCAACTTTCAGTCCTTCACACCGACCTTCCTTGTGCCAGTTTATTCCAGTTGCAAAACAAAAAATACTGCAACAGATACGATAAATATTGAAACATGTTAACACTTTTTCAAATTTTTAGGGGCAGTAACAGAATATTTTTTTTTAACTGACATTTGATTTGGTTTGTTATGGTTCATTTACTGCAGTTTCATTAATACGCCTTTGAGACATGTTTTCGTATTTGAAATTATCTTGAGATTTGTTGAGTCATGTTTTACACTTCCAAATGTTTAAAAATTTGCAGCCTTAGTCGCTTACATATTGTAACAGATGGCATATTTTTTTAACACTTGAAATTTCAGCCAAAGGGGGCAGCAAAACACTGCTTGTTAAGAAGCAGTTGGGATATTTGTGTCACACACTGTAGCTATTGAGTTGAGATTGTATTCATGTACAGTGTTCCCTCGTTTTCCGCTGGGGTTAGGTTCCAAAAAATACCCGCAATAAATGAAATCCGCGAAGTAGTTAGCTTTATGTTTTACAATTCTTATAAATGTTTTAAGGCTCTAAAATCCCCTACCACACAATTTAGACACTTTTCTCATTGAGGCATTTACATGTTCTCACATTTCTCTCTTGTTCAAACATTGATAATGTTCAAAACTTCATAAATTTTATAAAATGGGTATATTACTGCAAAAAAATATGCAAAATTGCACTTAAAACTCATTCACTGCCTTTGACAAGTATACTTGTCAATTGTATTTTTTAGAGCGGTGCTAAATGGGGGCGAATCTGAGCATGCTCCACTGTAAATATCAAACTTGGAAACAACTTTACTGATGCCCAACCACCGGTAGATGACATCATTGCCCCATTTTATAGGAAATAAACACAGTTTCAGAGTCCATGGGAGAAATGGCTGTATTTTGGCAAACCTACATTTTTCTGCTGTCAATTATAAAAGAACGGGACGGGACAAAAAGTAGGGAGTCTATTCTGTTATTTGGTAGATTCGGTTTATATATAATTATTGAATGGAATATCACGTGAGTATTGGAAATGTAAAAATTTTCTATAATGACTGGCAGTGAATGAGTGTTAAAAAAAAATCGGCGATACAGCGAGACCGCGAAAAGTGAACCGCGTTATAGCGAGGGAAGACTGTACTCCACATGAAAATCATCTCCAAATATATTCTGCATTTGAGTAAATAGTATGTTTGTTTACCGCTGAATCTTGCTATTATTGCTGCATCAGGGACTCTCAGAGAGTTCTCCTCTCGTATCTTTAGACAGCCTTGAGGCTGTTTTCAACCTTTGCTAATCATTGGGGGCTAACACAGAGTGTCGGGACCGCATGCTGGAAGTCAATAAAGTTGTGACGACCTTCTGCTCCAGCAGTCGAGTGCCAGCTGCATGGATCCAAAAGGGGGACGTCATCTCGCTTGGGCGCCAGAGGGGCATGCTGAGCTAAGGGGGTATAAGATCCAGACGTTGAGTTCACGTGTCCCGGTTCTGGTCTGTCTGGCCGGCACACTCGGGAGTTCAGCCGTCTGATGGCACGCAACCCTGCCGAGAATGGCTTGGAGCCATCCAAATCTGAAGCCGTCATTGACACAAGTGACAAGTCCGCGCGTGTGTGTAGCGTAGGTCACAGATCTTCTCGGGCAAAGTTACGTCGTGAGCGTTGGTTGCTGGGAAACTGACTGTGTGTGCTGCTTGGATCAAATGACATGCACAGAGGTCACGTGACACGCATGGCTGTGGACACAGTGTATGGTACTACTAGATTTTAATAAGGAACACAAAGTTGTCTTCTATTAGCTTAAAAAAAACGTGTGATTTTGCCTCAGGTCAACCCTCAGGTTGTTCTCTGAGCTGCTTTAATTTGTCAACGTTCAACCATGAATTCATCCTTGTAGAAAATCAGCTTTTAGATGCCGCATCTGTCTTTTGGGATATAGATATTTTCAATGACAGAGGTTTCACTCAAGTCTTCTTTCTTTTTGTTTCTTTCTTCTGCAATATTTTGTCGTACCATTTGTAGAATAAGGTGTAATTGCCCATTCCCTACAGTAGGTGGCAGTGGTGCTGTAGATGTCAAGAGTGTGCAAGAAATATTAGCGCTTCTGCAAAGATGTTCTTATTAGTGGTGTTCCGATACCACAAAAAAACAAAACAAAACATGTTTTTATTATTATTATTATTATTATTATTATTATTATTATTATTATTATTATTATTATTATTATTATTATTATTATTATTATTATTATTGTTATTATTATTATTATTATTATTATTATTATCATCATCATTATTATTATTATTATTAAAATGCATACTCACTTGGGTGTAAAATCATTACTTTCTAGCCCATTTATTTGTTTATTTATTTATTTATTTATTTATTTATATGTATATATTATATGTATTTATTTATATCTTTTGTTTAAACATTTTTGTTGTTTTGTTTTGGACCAAAAACTAAATGATTGCTTGAATAATAATTACCAAAAATACTCGTGATTGTTTTTGTTTTTTTTGTTTTGTTTTTTTTACATAATCCAGCAGCCCTACTATATGTATATATATATGTTTTGTTTTTTTTTGGAGCCATCACAATTTCCTTATAGGAGAAGAGTTGCCATCCACTCAAATAACAACTAGATGGAGTGCTTGCACTAGAAGACAGTGGAGAAACCCGTTTAATGTGTTTTGCCTGCCCTTAATAAATTAATAGACCGCACACAAAGACATACAAGTCCCTGTTGGATTGTTGTGAGGAAATATTATGAGTTTAAAATACCGCAATCCTTTAACAAGGTCACCACAAAGCTTTCATTGAAAACCTCAATAACAGTCTCTAAAATCCCTAAGGAAATATTAAGGTGTTTTCTTCCTCTTTACTTGCAGGCCAATTGATAGAAGAAAAACACATGCATTTGTTGTTTTGTTTTTAACAGTAAATGTAATGCAGATTATGTAAATTACATGCATGTAAAAACAAACAAACATGTTTTTACAAAGGGCATAATCTGGTTGAAAGAGCTGTCTTCTATTCACTGGAGCAAAAATAAAAAATAAAATACTACACAGTATGTGCTTGAGTGCTTATTAATTAGTTTGTGTGGGTTGCCGAAATTGTGGTGCACAAATGTACATACAATATATGTAAACACACCAGGTTGTGTGCCTCAGCTTCGCCAGCTAGGGACTAATAAAGCAATGTGGCTGAGTGGTATTTTGTTGGGAAAGAATGTATTCATGTTAATGTGTCAGTGATGATGCTGATGTCTGCTGATGGATGAGCTTTACCCAGGCTGTCATTTGCAAATGTAAACACCCACGAGCTGTTGAAAGGGATGTGTTAAAAATAGCCTAATTATGAGTTACTGCAAGAGTGGCGAACGTGTCGCCCATGCAGCGCTCCCTTGATAAAAGGAGGGCAGACATGACACTTGTGAGATGTGATGGTTCGGTCTTCAAATGCTTCTGTTGGCAAAAGCGTGCCATTTGTTGCATCCGTTGCACGGCTCACGAGAGCCACGCTGTTTGTATATTCATGCAACTGTAATGAATGCAGTTATGTTGAGATATCCACATGATTTATTGCATCTGCAGTCGCCATCCCGTTATATCTTTGTTTCCCAATTAATTCATTGTTTTTGCCTGCTGTTGCTGGAATTTAAATACCAAACCTTTGAAAGCTTGGCGGGGAGTTTATATTTCTGGAGGGCGGCGCCATTCCCATCAGAGCAGTCTCTCGGTTTCTCAATTGTGAGTTATTGGTTGGCTTGTGAGCCCCTTTCAAGCATCCTCCACTATCACTGAAAATATTTACTGGTCAACTCAGTGGACGCGATGCTGCAGTGCGGTGTTAATTTGCACAGGCTAGATGTGTCTGATAGGATCAGATCGTCTGGATTGAGCATCACTGTTGTCGCTGCTGCAGAGGGTCGTTAAAGCGAAATAACAATTTGAGGGTGGCGATTTGAAGACAATATGGGCAGCTGCTGCTTTGGGCAAAGTCCCCTGTTTGGCTAGGAGAGTAACGTGACCGTTCTGACTGAGTCAGAGAGGCCGATCAACACCAAGTGTTGAATAAAATGATGGAGCATCATGCCTTTTTAATTTATTTCCTAAATGAAAGATAACAAATAGTGATTAATCATAAAACGTTACAAATGAAATGATACACAAGCTAGGTAAACATATGTTCTCAGATTAGTTTTCAGATTGGTCAGCCAAATCCAATTTGAGAATGTCAAACTACACATTCTGAATACTGCCTGTTTTCAGGAATTTCGGGGACTTCTCCCTTTGTTTGAAAATGCCACAGCTGTTCACATACTCACTACCGAATTGATTTGGAACTTTTGCCTGTGCAAAAATGAATAGCAAAGTGCTTTTTTTCGAGGTCGACATCTCAGAGGGAACTGAAAACAGAACACTTACAGCAAGATATGCGCAAGGTTACCCAAGCTCGGAATAACTCCCAAAACAACTCAGATGTTGGGACACGAATCATCAAATATGATGTCAACTTGGATAGATAACATCTTGACCACTTGGCAGTTCAAGCATACCGCTGGCATCAGGCAAAAACCTCTGATAAAATGTAACTCTTTTTCACAAATCTAATACTATTGGTCAGTCCACAAGCATCTGCAATTGTTTCATGTTATGAACCAACCTAAATGCTTTAAAATAGCTTCTCTCTCTTTGACAATGCAATGTTTACAGTCAGATATCTTGAACTGGCAGCCACGCCTTGAAGTAAATGTGGCCATTGTCTTATTCTGCCCTGCTGTTTACACCCATAGTTTAATTAAATTAGCACTTAGACATAAACTAACTTGCCTATAATAATTGCATTTCCTGATATGTCTCGCCAATGATGAAATAGGTCATTTGAATTTCCCAAAGAAATACACAAGCTACAAGCGGTTAGCAGTCTGTCGAGCTACTGATAATAGTTGAGCATTATTTAAGCATTGTTTTCTTTATATCGCAAAACCCTATTGTCGAATGCCTCTGAAATTTTAATTTGACTGATTATTCTGTGTTGTGGGTGGGATGAGTTGCAACCGTAATGTAGTTAGCAAATAAGCTAACACTTAGCCTAGCTGCTTCTATTTCTTCTTCTATCTAAAACTACTCTGTCTGTTTTCATTACCATGGTGCCTCTCACAGGTCAGTCTTGGTATTACAACAGACATCTGGTTTGGGGAGAAGACACGATCGTGCTGTGCTGGTCATCCCACATATGTGCTGATATTTCCTGTCATGTGTGATGTTGCTCACGCAAAAAAAAAAAATAGTTATGTAATTCTTGTCTTGTCTTGTTACTGCTATCACTAAAGCCGGACGGCTTGTAAATAATTGTATTTTCAGCCTGGAATGTGGGGCATAGCGGCTGTTTACACTACAGTGGGCGCCATTTTTAACTGATAATGGCTATGCGCATTGGCCCTGTGAAAGCAAACTGCAGATGGTAAGTTTTTGAAAGCAGTACAAATGGTTGACTGTGAAAATGGAGGAAGGTATGTACAAATACAATGCGACATGAAGTGGGGCGTTGGATAAAAAAAAAAAAAAAAAAAAAAAAAAAAAAAAAAAAAACCTAATGCTGTCAAAGTTAAAGCTTTAAAGCTTTAACTGCAGTTAACTGCAGTTAAAGTTAAAGCAGAGTTCAAGCTTTTACTTTGACAGCACTAAAACACACACAAATCACACTTTACCAGCAAAGTGTACATGCATTAGTGTTCTACTACAAATTCTCTCTCTCTCTCTCTCTCTCTCTCTCTCACACACAAAATATTAGCAAATGTGAAACTGCCAATATGGAGTAAACGTTTTTTTTTGTTTTGTTTTTTGCAATTATGTTCAAATGTATTTGTAAATATGTTTAAACATATTTGCAAGTACGTTCTGACATATTTACCGGTAAATATATGTTCAAATGTATTTGCAAGTACCTAAGGTATACTTTCTGACATAAAAATACCTCTGAACGTACAGCAAGTACTTTGTACGTCAGAACGTACTTGCAATTTGCAAATACGTACATTTAAGCGTATCCGTATGCTATATGTGAAAAACTTTCCCATAATACCACGTGGTATTTACTCGCACATGAGCCAAACCCATGTCATTATGACAAACAATGCCGAATGCAAATCATGCACTACAGACATAATAATAAATTATAAAAATTATGAATAATTAATCAGTTTACTAACTAGATTGTATTATAACTGTAATGGTATAATGTAGGCTAAATGCTTTAAAAAATGTTTGTGTGTTTGTTTGTTTGTTTGTTTGTTTGTTTGTTTGTTTGTTTGCTTTTTTAATTGCGCATGTGCAAGTCATTATCCCATGGGATTAGGGAGAAGATGCATTTTTGTTGTTGGCATTTTTGAAGGGTCGAAGGTGTTTGTAAACATTTTGACATACTCGCAAGTAAGTGCTAAGTGCACGTTCAAATGTACTCGCAAACACGTTTGAGCGTAACCGGCAGTCAAAAACGTTTACTCCATATTGGCCGTTCCATGTAAACACACCCACTGAGGGAACACATGCCCGGACTGCAGGAAGAAGTCATACAGACAAAACACAAAGATACATTACTCCTAAAAAACATTAAAATGTTTATGAGACATGTTTATTTATGTTTATTATTTTCACCCCCTAATAAATGTTTTCGTATTTATGAAATAATTACGTATGCATGAGACAAAAGCAGCTACCAAGACAGATGGGCACTTCTAAACATACCGTAATGTTCCCATCTATCACTGTGCGTCCAAGAATCACAGCACCCAGGTAAATTATTTATTCATTATTACTGCATGCTACTTCTCAAGCTTTTATGCCAGCTGTTTCCTCTCAGGTGGGATTTCTTTTCTTCATCCAGAAATGTTGAAACACTTCAAATTATATGCCTCAGTATGCAGGAACACATCACAGTTATCACACTCCATGTTCATGACCATATGTGTTATAAGATGATGAAAATGATGATTGTGGGCTTTAGGTCACCACTCCTGGCTCATAGCTATCATACTGTAAAGGCTGATCGCACCCAGGGAGCATGTTAGAATATCAGTGAGCTATATTTTACGGCGCGTGCGTCGTCCTCGGCCACTCGGCAAGATGTGGAGTGCAGAGATGACGCTCCCACGAGCGATGTGGGCAACCATGTCCTCAGAGAGGGCCCAAGGCTTCGTTGTAGTGCTACTTCCCGTGCCCTCTCTATGCCGCCGCTCTCCACTTGTCATCCTCGGTTAGCTCAGCGATGTAATGAGTATGCGGCTGTACATTTTTCATGAGGGGGGCGGGAGTGAAAAATGTGCTCCTTATAATGCTTTTAATACGCAAGTTTTCCCACACGCTCTTCACCCCGTCCCCCGCCGAGCAGCCCTCCAGGCTGCTATGATGCTGCATGAGCATGTTTAATGGTAACATTCCCTGCGGGAGAGTCAGCATAATGCAATGTCACTCTCAGTGATGAATATGTTGACTGCAGCAGATACACAAGCAGCTGTAAATCATGTGTAAATTAGATCATAGTGCCCGTCCTCTTTTGCAAAGGAGACATCAGAGAAGAATTATAGTACAGTGGGGTCTCACGTTAACATAAAAATGAAGAAGGCGAATGGACCTCTATTGTCATTATACTCCAGAGCAATGAAATATGAATATGATGATGTTTTAGGAGAATTGTAAAACAGTGTATAATAACATATACGTACGCTGACACAAATGAAATTGATATAAAGAGGAGACTTCATCTTCTAGAGAAAAATTTGACATTAGGTACATTTGCACAATTCAATCAGATCACGTGACAACCTCAATAATAAACTGTTTTGTTAATGTTAGCACCAATGCTAGTGCTAACGCACACCTGGTTAGCCCACCAATATTATAAATCACAAATTTTAGTGATGCATGGTTGCACTGAGAAACAGAGTTGTATATTGTTGATTTAGCCATCCATTAATGATAATGCAGAATTATTCCACATTCAGTATATGACATTATATATTTGCATTAATGAATGTACAGATGTGCAGATCACATTACTTATTCAGATAAAGCAAACTAAATCTCTCCAAGCCACAAGATCGAGCACAGCCATAGTAAATATGTCAGCAGCCCCATGAATGCGAAATTAATTGTCCCTCCTTTCAAATTTGCACACAACAGCAGTTTTTCTTGTGCCGGGAGAAATTGCTTTATTAAAATGTTAGATTTTGCACATGGCATACTTTAAAGTTAAACAAGCAAGCCAAATTCAATAGAATTAACCCTTCAAACGTTTCCAGCAAAAAACATAAGAAAATAAAAACTCAAAAGGTCACTGCTATAACTCAAAACTGACAAGACTGAAATTTGATAAAATTCATATCGACAAGACTCCGTTTCTGAGAGGATATTCTTTTTACATATGAGACAAAATTAGACGTCATATCAGCTTTTACATCTACAGATGTTTGTTTGTTTGTTTGTTTTTTAGTTCTTGTCATGATCTGTGTTATGTTCTCCTTGTTGCTTCCCCCGTCTCGTCAAACCTGAGCATGTCCACCTGTGTTTGCCTACCACTCCTAATGTTTCAACCAATCAACACTCTCTGCCACTTGTGTCTTCCCCATCTGTGTCTCGATGTGTCAATTAGTGTGTGTATTTAGTCTTTTGTCTCCCCTCTGACTGCGTTGATTCATTGTCATTTTCCCCATGTCATGCTACCGGCTCTGTTCCACGCCTTGTCTCATTTTACCCTTTTGGACTTTGTTGTTTTGGTTTCTTAGTTTGTAGCTCATTTTTGCCTCCTCGTTTTTGTTTATTACACATTTTTTTGACCGCATTCTTTGCCTCCTCGCCCTGCTTCCCTGCATTGGGGTCCACCACCATACCCCTGACGTGACAACAAAGAAAAGAAGATTACCTGTTGTGATATGTGCCTGCTGCATCAAGCACGTGAGGGTGTCTGTCTTAAGTGAGAATTACAATTAGAATCTCAAGACTGACAAAGTGTTATGAAGTGAAATGCATTTCCCAGTATAAAAAAAAAAAAAAAAACAACCTTGGGATTGTAACACGAAGATGCGGAGGACTTTGAGAAGGCATTCCACTGTGCCTTTGTCACAGATGTTCATAATTTTATGGTCAGAATTTTAACCAGGGTAATATAGCTCCGTTGGTGACGTCAGCGTTGGATTTTGGATTGTTGCTGATGATGTCACTGGAGCAGTTCACAGATGGGAGTAAGTCCGTTCAGAATCAACAACTCCATTTAGGTCGTAGATGAGATACTTCCCCACGTGGAAGAGTTCAGATATAGTTTTGTTCAAAAGCTAGTTAACCATGAATAAGTGTCAGATTGATCTAGCCAGAGCCGGTTCTTGCTAGATGTGCACCCTCGGCGAAAGAATCCCTTGGCGCCCCCCACTGTCGCCACGCCCAATAACCACCGGAGCTTCCCAACCTCACCTCCACTCCACCATTTACGTTGAGTCATTTTATTTGATTTATTTATTCTTTTTTTTCTTCTTCATGTTTTCACATACCCATTAATTAAGAGAAGGCATATGGGTCTACATTATTGATGAAATACAATTTGTCTTTTACCTCCTCCCTCTTCATTGCCTGCATCTGTAGTCGCAAATTGACTCCCCCACCCGATTTCCCCCCCCCCTACCCGATGCCTCTTCCGAGTCTCCGCAGCAAGTTGACGCGACAATGTAGATGCCCCAGTATGGAAATGTGCAGTAGTCTAGCGAGAAACTAGTGAGTTTTTGTTTAGTGTTTTTTTTTTTTTTTTTTTTTAAGGCGCCGATGTGCTCCCTCAGATTAATTGCTCCCACATTGCCCATAGCAAAAACCAGCTCTGCATACACTGCATCAGTCTGTTGTGATAAAGGCCTTGATTTACTGGTCAAACTATGTTCCCACCCTCACCTTAGGGCATGAGCTGTGAGTAGTAAGGGAAAGAAAAAAGGTCATAAAATGAATTTCCACCGCAGGGTGTCTGGCTTTCTCTTCGAGACGGAGTGAGAAGCTCAGTAATGTGGGATGGACTTCGCATCAAATCGAGCCAAAGGAGGGGGCTTGCCTCAGCTGGTGAGATGTTCAGAGCTAATCCCACAATGAGAATCCCCCTCATGGAAGACCTTGGACACAATGGCAAGACAACAGGCCCCTTCGGAAAGTCACATATGCTAACCTTTATTGCACATTTCTTTAACCTTTGTGAAAAATCTCACCGGGTCGAGCAGATGAAAAAATCCTTCCTTCCAAGTGTTCATGGATGGATGGATGGAT
Organism: Festucalex cinctus; assembly: GCF_051991245.1. Taxonomy (NCBI): domain Eukaryota; kingdom Metazoa; phylum Chordata; class Actinopteri; order Syngnathiformes; family Syngnathidae; genus Festucalex; species Festucalex cinctus. The sequence continues at coordinate 12,185,911 of NC_135424.1, forward strand.
GGAATCTTGGGGTTGATTTAAGAACCAACCAGCTGTAGGACTGACAATGATGTAAAAGCACTGCAATAGAGCATTTGTGAAGAAAACATTGTGTCGGAAAAGCAAATTAAAACGAGCTGATCTACACCATCTCTCTTGACATTTTTCTGAAAATCTAGGCCACTGTGCTGTGGCTCAGAATGAACCGGACCGTTCATGCAGTCTCCCGAAAAGGACAAATGATGATTGATGACAGATCCAATGACTGTTGCCACAATTTCATTTGAGACCAGAGCTGTATTTACTTTTGCAACCAGGCGTGCACACTCGTCATCTTCTGTCATGCTTTTCAGCCACTTTGATGCATGTTTTTAAATATGAATAGGGACATCATGATTCTGTTAGGGAGTTTCATAAATGCGTTCTGATCATGAATTATTCCATCCATCATCAATAACTAGATCTGCAATAAGTTCAATAGTGATTAAACACTTACAGTAAACGATGTCTGTTAACCCCAGTTTGTTTTTCTATAAATGTATCTTAGCAATTGTTTGGAGTCCAAATCAGAATACAAATTACAAAATTAACTCATTCACTCCCAGCCATTTTTCAAGTATTTTCCTGGATTTTGACTGATTTTGCAAGGCCCACAGAATATTGTGTTCTATTGCTCTAAAAACATGGAACCTGCCAAAAGAAAGATGAGAGTCTCTTCTTTCATCAGGAAAAAAAAAGTATATTTCTACCTGTTTCCGTTTTGCAGCAATTAGCATTAGAATATAGCAAAGTTTAATCATTATTCACAAATCTGCTTAGAACTGTGAGTAAATCAGCCTGTTCTAATGTGGCCCTGGTTGATCTCTTATACTCTGCTGCCACCTGCTGACCGTTTTTGTAGTTACTACAATTGCTTCAACCGTTCTCTGCAGTAGAGAGGCTGCATCAAAGCCTTCTGTATGCACTTGCATTTAAAAAAAACATATAAATACGTCTTTGGGACACTTAAAACAGTCGAACATATTACGTCTTTGGGAGCTAATGAGTTAAAGTCAGTAGTGTACTTAATAGCAATGATGTTTTTTTTTTTAATGGGGTCAACATAACTTGGGCCAGATAATAGCTAACCAAATACCAAGTAAATTATAACAATTATAACGCCATTGTTGTTATGTACCATATCTCACTTCGAATGATGCCATCAATGTACTTGTAGCATGGTTCAATACAGTATTGTTTTAAAGTGGAAACTATGTTTAGACTCAAAAACAGGTCTAAATTGTGGTGCAGGTGCTATAACACAATTTTTGTGGATTTGATTGAGGCACAGGCAGACAGATTCGCCACACTGTGGACGTGTTTTTGAGGACATCGTATTTCATTCATAAATATGACACTAGTGTGGGGTAATATCTCTGAATCATTATAGAAATAATTTCATTGAGCAAATTATTATTAATCTTAAAAATATCCATCTTAAAAATATTTGAATAGCACCCTCCTGTCCGGGGGGGGTCACACATAGATGCATGATTGGGGGTGCAATGTGGTCTCTAATTACCAGTATAAACGCACTTTGTGCACATCCAGCTCATCTCTTGAGAATCTCTTGAGTCAATTTGCTTCAGCAATCTCAAGGAGTGTTTGCACTTCCAAAGCCCTGATTTTAACGGGAATGAGGAGAGCTTCTTCGATTGGCCGGGAGTTGGCTGTATTCCATCCCACGATGGCACACAATGGTGGCAAAGAAAAAAAAAAAACGCAATTAGCACAATAAAGTCTGAATCATGAAATAAATGAGAGAAAATTCTGATTCTTTGTAAGTAGAGTATTTATTGGTCCTTTTTTTTTTTTTTTAATATCTACTTCCACATATGACTTTTGATTTGTATCATATTTGATACATCAGGTCACAATGCTTTAAATTCATACATTTATAATTGCCAAAAATATAATAATAAACAGATATATCATGTTAGTATTTCCAAAAATCAGAAAGAGCATTTCCCACAATTAATAAGTAGAGGCGTCTCTCCTTTCTCAATTGGAGCGATCTTGCAAGGTCGCTGGAAAAGCCATCAGATGGGTGACACTGCCCTCTAATGGATTATACGTGCAATGCATGTCTCAGATCATATATGCCAGGGTTTTAATGGGATAAAAAATATTCCATCCATCCATCTATCCATCCATCCATCCATCCATCCATCCATTTTCTTGACAGCTTATTCCTCACAAGGGTCGCTGGGGGTGCTGGCGCCTATCTCAGCTGGCTCTGGGCAGTAGGCAGGGGACACCCGGGACTAGTTGCCAGCCAATCGCAGGGCACACAGAGACGAACAACCATCCACACTCACACGCACACCTAGGGACAAATCGGAGCGCCCCATTAACCTGCCATGCATGTTTTTGGAATGTGGGAGGAGACTGGAGTACCCGGAGAAGACCCACGCAGGCACGGGGAGAACATCCAAACTCCACCCAGGAATGGCCGAAGCCTGGACTCGAACCGGAGTCCTCAGAACTGGGAGGCGACGTGTTAACCAGTCATCCACCGTGCCACCCATAAAAAATATTATATTCATGAAATAGAGGGCCCATAATGTCTTGTATTTAGTATGATACATTTGGCGTTATTGAAACTGAGCTTTATGCTAGACTGGGCATGAAAATAGGCCATCTAAGTTACCTATGAGTGAAAGTTGTTGCCTGTTTGTATCCAGTGATTGATTGGCGACCAGTATAGCGTGCATCCCGCCTATCGCCCAAATTCAGTCGGAATGGGTTTCAGCTCATCTGTTACCTTGAACAGGCTAAACGGCATAAAATTGATGGCTTCACTGATATTGGAAAAGAGGAAAAGAGTCTCACTAATGGAGCTGTTGTGATGCTGCCACCGTGGCACTGCTAAAAACGATGGCGTCTAAATGTGGCAGGCAAGAAACTATGCAGCATAACACAGATTTCCTTTCAATAACAAAGAAGATGCTGCATTAGGCAAAGCAGCAGCAATGGTAATGGACTTTCTCTGTTACCCTGGAATATCGACTTGTCCCTGCCTTCTGCCACCAAACTGAAAAGGTCTTCTTTTAAACCTTACAAACAGAGAAGAAACCCCCAGGATGGACGCCACAGCCTCAAGCTATATATATTTTTTCCTGCCTGGTACTTCAAGTTGTTTGGAAAGAAAATGGGGAAAACAAATTCAGCAGCGTTGTATGTATTTCAGAGCCTTTTTATGCACACAATATCCCAAGGGTGTCCACAATGACATACGAGCTACCAAGCTACTGTATGTGCACTCTCACAGTATGGATCAAAATATGACATGGATGATGTATTACCATAGAAGAAAAAAACAACAAGCTGACGATTTTCTGCAAATACAAACTCTTATTATTAATATTCAACACAGCTGAAAGGAAAGCTGCTTTTTCTTGATAACCGCACAACCCACAATATGAGCGCCAGCCTGACAGCAGCGTATGCAGATGTGTGGCGGAATTGACCACCAAAATAAGAACGTCTTCAGCAAGCAGGTCTCACCGGCTCAGCTTGCTGTGGATGAAATGTTGCTCTAAGCCCTGTCACTCACTTTCCATAACGACCTGTGATGGATTGGATGACCGGCGTGAACTTACTCTCGCCTATTCAAACTCTGTGTGTTATCTGAAGAAAAGAAAGGACCCTTGATGCAGATAACTTGCCGACATTGCACAATTAAAGTTTTTTTTGTTGTGATGGTGTGTACCACAGGCGCAGGTATATGCGCAGAAGGGCAATTCAACACCTCCAGGAGATGAGAAGTCGAATGTAAAATGTGAACGTCTCGTTAATGGCCTGGGAGCAGAGCGGCAGTAACAATACTAAATCTATAAAAGGCAATTTGAGGCCCCAGACGCTCAATGGTGAAGCGATTCGCTCGGATTGATCAAGAAGCATCCTGATCACGGGGGAGCATCACGCATGTCTCCATGGTTTAAGCACGTGGGACTGTCAGGGGGGATTCAAAGTTGGATTGAATGGATTTGCGGGGATTGCTTTAGAAATAAACCCACAAGGTGCAAATAGAATTCTCAAAGCTTTTTAAGCACATTTGGCTGGTGTGCAGAGAATTTTAAGTGCATAATAATATCAGTGCAATTTTAATGAACCAAGGTGGCATGAGGAAAGCACATCTCAGGGCAGAAACTCAAAAGTCTGGCTCGGTGAAAACAAACAGAACTTCTTCGAAAAGTCCCAGCCTATATGTACTGACAAATTACAGGGCTTTGTTTATTTTAATTGATCCTCATTAAAAACTCATTTCCCTCTCTCCAATTGAAATGAATGCATCACGTCTGCCATTAAAAATGTAGAACCGGTGGCTCCTTATTGCAGTCTTCCTCTCTGAAGATAAATGTGCGAAGAAAAAAAAAAAAACAAAGTCCTACGTATTCATTCACTTCTAACGATTACCAGATCCACAAAGATGGATCACCGCAACAGATATTCCATCGCTACCGAAGACACAAACATAAATAAATAACCAAACCCAAAGCTTCATGTCTCAATTCAATGGTTCATGAATCTGACCTTCGATTTTACAACATGGTCGCCAGAACAGGCCAGTGTTCATGGACGTAAAAGCAAAATGGATACCTTGCTTTACCTTGACAAGTTGTTCTTAACCAAGGTTCAATCGAACCCCAGGGGTTCAGTGGGCCACCCGACTCAAATGTTTTGTGATGATACGCCCTGCTTGGGTATAATTGGCTGCAGGAATTTATCGGCTATCGTAATAGTACGTCGTGTGGTTATGTCGAGAAAAAAAGAAAGTGGTCTGACAAGTACGTGCAACGTGAATTCACATGTATAACGGTCTGGAACATATGGTGTTCCACAGGGCTCAATACTGGGGCCTCTTTTGTTTTCATCGTATCTGCTGCCCCTGGATTCCAAATTGGGCTTTTTTGTTTTGTACAAACAACCAATAACTGAGAAAAATCGAGCCACTAAGGATATAGGACACCATCAATCTGCAGTTGTGGCTTCCATAATATCTTTATTTACGATTCCTAAGCCCACAACCAATCTCCATTTTGCGATAACGTGGACCAAAAAAATGAATAAATCCTTTATTCAAATCTTCTCTCATTTTCTTTATTCATTTTCTGACAAGTGATTGAATATAAAGAAGATGAATACGGATACTTAAGCTATTTTTTGGTAAAATACGACTGTTTTTCTTCCAAATGTAATCAAATTATGTAGTCTCATGTAACAGCTTAATGATTTTTATACTTAGATGTATTTGTATTGAATGTAAATGATAATCCATTGTTTTTGGACATTTACCTTCTTAAAAGACATTTTGTGTAACTCAAATTGAGCATTAAAATAATTGGGAATTATTGGTAACATTCTATAAAATGTTTCTCTAATGAAGGCAGTGCTTTTAATATGACATGGCCTATTGTGCTGTCAGTTACTGTTGGTGGTATTGGGGAAGATGAAGAGATTACAAAGGTGGCTCTTACTCAATTCCCATGTCAAGCCACACCTTTAAATGCATGACACAAATCATGATGATTGAAGAACATTTAAATGTACCTTACTTTATTTAAATTTGTTTTAGTTGTTCATTCAGGTTTTAACATGCAGTGTTTCTTTGTTAATTCTTTGGCAACAACAGGACAACATTTATTTGGGTGTCATGTGAAACATGTGGCGCCTTAATTGCAAATGACAGAGTTGGCCGGTTGCAATAAATGCGTCATAAATTTCATCAGCACCGGTAATATGATCAGCACTGGCGCAAGCCCTGTAGTGTATAGTGGCCAGAACAGGGCAAGAGTCTAATTACGGGGTTGCAGTGTTAGGAAGAGCAGAGGCTAATCCTTTATGAGCGTCTCTGACAGATGTGCCCAATTAATGGCCTGTCTGGAGGAAGACGAGTTTAGATGCAGACCATCTAGGGAGTTTCATTTCAAAGTAAAAGACCCAAGACTCATTTTTTGATGAAAATTTATGGTGAGATTTAAGCAGACTGTCCTTTTTTTTACAGTCATATGCTGAGACTACAGTTCATAAAGTGCTGGAATATTTCATTAGTAATTTAACTTAAGGAAAGGTTATGTTGAACAGTACACCATATTTTTTTTTTTACATTTCATTTAAATTCAATCTATTAAAATGATAAACATTTTTTTCTTGATCATGAACACTATCAGAAAGTCAAACCAATAAAAGTACAGTACACATTTGAAAACAAACATTAAGCATTCACTTTTCATGACCAGCCTAAATGCTGCACAGCGTAACCCTGCGCAGAGAAGGAAAAAAAAAAAAATACTATGATTTACCACTCTTATGCGTGAGCACATTTCCATTCCTTCTTGAATGAATGAACTTGGTTATGAAAGGACCGTGAAAGAATCTGACACGTTAGGTCTGACAAGAAACCTTAATGGAGCCGAGCCACCTCTCAGAGAAAAGCCTGTCTGCTTGCGTGTACATGCATTTAGGCTGATTTGCCAGGGATCCCGCTGGCAGGCTCACAGGCACGTTTCACTGCTGGAGATGTGACGCCGTTGTCTGGCAATCCCCCCCCGGATCACGGAATTGTGCTGCATGACCGGCGCATTGTAAAGTGTGAGTGCACCGTGCTCAGCGTGCTGCTCATGCAAAAGACAGCTAGGAAACAGAGACGAGCAGCATCTGCATTCATTGATCTGCCGCTTGCGTTTTGGTGCTCATTACCTGGACTTATTATGAGGCATCGTTTTGATCTGCTGGCCGAGGGACCTCTGGGCTCTGCCAGACACATGCTGTCATTACCACCCATTTTAAATTGTTGGAAACGAATATCAACTGCATGTTGAATGTGTCCGATTTAATTTGAAGGCTGGATTTTAACCTGTGGGTCCAAGTGCCTGATTCAGATTGTATCTTTTTTTTTTTTTTTTTTTAAATCTGCTTACAAGAAGGGCTGACCTTTCAGTTTTAAATAGTGGCGTGCGATATTGCTAATTTTGGTATCGATACGATACCAAGTAAATACAGGGCCAGTATCGCCGATATCAATACTGATACTTTTGAAAATCAGTTAGGGTAGTTGTATCGTATTTTATCAGCTGCATTTTGTACTGTCACGTCTGGGGTCACGCTTGAGTTCATGACCTGTTAAGTTGGGTTCATGACCGTGAGGTCAAGTGTCTGTTTTGAACTGATGTAACTAGCATCTAGTTTCAACTGGTTTTAGGCTATGTGATGTCATGGGCTATGTGATGTCAGTAATCTTTAATCCCTTTACCTGGTCAACAGCCAATCAGATAATTCCATGTCAGTCCTGTTACCCACATGTCTAGCCACAACCAATCAGATCGATTCCTTGTCTATATTAGCCTCCTTATAAGTGTGTGTCTTTGTTGGATTATTGCTTCTATTACTACTGTCTCTCTGTGCAACTCTCATTGTTTCTCGTTGAGTCAAGTTTGTTCCATGCCTCTCGATGTGAATAAATAGTTAAAATCTTATTTGTCTGCGTTTTGGGATCCAGGATAAAGTTTACTGATAAATAGAAAATAATCTTTAAATTGTTTTCCCCCGAGAAATATTACAACTATAACACATTATATTTTTTTACTTTCTTCAACAAAGTACACAAAGTGTCACAGGAAAACAAATTTAAACAAATTCTTTATCACGTGCTGTTCAGGAACTAAAAATACAATAAATAAATAAATAAATAAATACATGAATAAATAAATAAATAAATAAATCTGCCTTCATTGCACTTCTTTTGTGCAAACTGAAACTAAACCACAAGATCGATATGATATCGATACTGACTTGGTATCGATAATATCGATATTTGTTTCAATCCGCCCACCACCAGTTTTGAAGAAAGCTATCTAGTTTTATACTCAAGTAAATTGTGTTTTGCCATTCAGACTGACATCACATTGTTAGTCCGTCGCAAGTGGAATTTCCGAGTTCAAGTGGGCGTTCCCGTACAGGCGTACACACTTCCTGGTTTTGAACTCGGAAAAGTCCGACTTTCGACCATCCTCGAATGCAGCATTATGTCAGCAACGCTTATTCAGTTCAAACAGTTCTGGCTTTTCCTATTTTTGAATGGAATCACCTTTTCATCTCACCTTTGACCCGAATGACGTTTTCCACAAAGGTTCAGGAAATCAGGAACTACACATTAGAAGAATAGAAAAATGCTGGGGTATATAGGTGTTTTCTTTTTTTAATTATTTGTCATTGTTTTTATGGGGTGCCGTGCATCAAAAGTTGGTGGTTGGTGGTATCGGTGTCGACTCAAGTTGAATGCTCATACTGGTACTTTTTATGATATTTTTGTTTGGTGGTGTGCAATGACTTTTTTTCCTATGCAAAAGATGTGCCTTGGCTCAGTAAAGTTTGTGAAATACTGGTGTGGTGAGGTATCAGGTCCCATAAGCTCAGCGCCCACACTAGCAAATATCAGATCATTCCCTTGTGTTCTTTTGTTTGCTGTACAGAATTCTGTCTCGTTCACATCGTTTCCGGGTTTGTCACCTGCTGCTTTTCACTTGTGTATTTTGTCCGTGTTAGATAACGTACTGTCAAACGTCCTGTTTCAAGATGATTGATTTTGCATCTTCCTGGCTTCCTTCCTCGTATTTCCCTTCACTCACTGGAAGTTAAAAAAACTGAGCATGCAAGCTTTTTTTTTTATTTTTTATTTTTATTTTTTTTTACATTTAAGTGAGCTATATTCAAAATGTATGTGCACTTATGTGTAGCATTTTCTTGATTATACCACCACAATCTATCTATAACTGGACCACTTGAGGAACCCCAAAATGTCACGTACTTTATTCATATCTGAGGTCCATGTCACGACTACACTGAAAGCAAATATTTGAGTCATTTGGTAGTCAGTAAACAAGCAGTGGGTTTCATCCAGGCTAATCGGAAGCATCATGCGAGCACCCGCAGAGCCACAGATTGCCGTTTATTTCAAACAGGAACATACAGCACCAGGATACAAAAAAAAGCACTTTTAAAATCAAAGCACATTTGAAACATCCAAACAGACTAAAAGAACGTAGTACAAGTCGGAAACAGTCAAGTCAGCTTTAATTTCACTTTTAGCTCCATATTTGATCACCTAGCTCAGATGGAGACGGCTGCAGTTAAGGAACAGGTGTCGGGGTTTGTCAGAATTCAGAAGACGTAAAGATTTCAGCCTCCAAAGACAGCTGTGTGTGTTCTATACATTCGCTTGTGTTTCTTTGCAGTCAACGAGGCGAATTATTAAAATACAGGGCCTATAAAAATATGTGTACCTAGCTCAGCATCATGACATCTAGACAGTATATTCATAAATAATTCAATACATAGATAAATAAATATTCTATGTGTGGATTATAAATCTTCATAAAAGCCTTTGCTTAGTACAGACTCCAAATGCTGAGCCGGCTGACCCTGATGTCCGGAAGCCTGGGTGAAAGGCCAAGTGTTCGCATGGGCGGGCGCTGGTGTTGCGTGCCAACGTTCCTCTCACCGTGCCAGTCTCTAACCGCGCTGGCATTCGTTCTTACTGCAGGTGGCCTGCCGCTCGATCTGCCACGTACCCTCTTCGTATGTGCAGTAGCAGATTGTACACTCGTCGATCTTCACCTCTCGTCCGGCCGGTATCACGGTTGTGTCTGCAAAGCAGTTGGGTCCTGTTGGCAAGAAATAAGAATGGAAAATGAGAACTATGCAGAATGGGACTAATAACAGAAGCCACAAGTGAATAAAATTATGTTTGTGTTGAGAAATTCAAAAGAGAAATCTATTATTGACTGTTATTCAATTTGAAAGGTGGACTCGTCAGACCACAGCACACTTGTCCACTTTACTCCAGTCCATCTCAGATGAGCTCAGGCCCAGAGAATCTGTTTCTGGGTGTTTTTGATATACAGTGGTCCCTCACTACTTTGCAGTTCACTTATTGTGGATTATTATTTGGGTCCATTTATGTGGTTATTTTTGTCCTTTTTTTTGTAATATTTGAATAAAAAAAGCTCTTTCATTCAACACAATCAGCGAAATTTTTAAACAAAATCTACAACATTTTTTAAATTAAGAAACATGTACCATGATAAGTAAAAAAAAAAAAAATGGACAATTTTCTTCTGAGCAAGTCACTTGTGTGCTATTTTTAGAACAGACCACAGTTAGTAAGGCCAATTGTGTGTCTCACCCCGCCCCCTCCGTGCACTGCAGGAGAAGTAGACAAACAAGTTAATTGAAGGCAATTAACTTCAACAAGGCTGTTCATTTGCATCTCTGCAAGAAGAGCTCATTAAGCTGATAGACAGCACACAGTAAATTCTGTAGAGTAAATTGACTCTATTTAGAGTAAATTTGACTTTATTTAGAGTGGGACCAAATAGACTCAGTTTTAGAGCAGGCTAAGATTTACACTATAGACAGCGAGTAGAAAAAAAAAAAGTCACTCAAAGGTTGAGGAATGCACTCACGACCTTCAGCTTGGGAGACTAATATATTATATATATTTGCAAAAAACAACAACAACAAAAAACAATAAGGCTCATCATTTTAAACATTGAATATCTTGTCTGTGTAATGCAATTGGAATTAGGTTTACAGATTTATTTTATATTCTGAATAATAATAGCTTTTTCTACGAACTGTAGCGTTGACAAGAGTTTTTTTCTTGTGATAATTTTCTTTACGATAATTCCTTCTATGTTATTGTCGTCTCTAATATGCTGGGCCAGTGGTTCAATCCTAATAGTGAACCAGAGGGGTGGAAAAATAGCAGCCTCGTCTGCCTCCCCGTTCAAGTGTGAATCTCTCTGATCGATATCAATTAACCCTGACAGCCGCTTGTGGAGATGAATAGAGTGTTTGTCTTCAATCAATAAAAATAGGGTCAAATGTAAAACGTTTTAGCTTTTCAAGTAGGAAGTTCCAAGATACGCGATCGAATGCCTTTTATGCATCTAAGGATCGAAGGTTATCGACTATAATTTCTTGTCTTTTGGAAGGGGATTTTTTTTTTAAACTATGGTTTTGTTATCTCCATGATACCTTTCTGTGATGAACCTTGTTTGATCAAGGTGTAGATTTGGGTCATTATCTTACTGACACATCGATGTACAATTGCTGTTAGCATAAGTAGGCTACCTTTCCATTCAACATTATTGGTCTGTAAGACTGACATCCAGTCGGGTCTTTTACAAAATTTTTACTATGACGGTTGCCTCACTCCAAGATCATTTTTGACTCTTCTTGGTCATGTCTGTATGCTTTATGGAATAAGGATGCTAGTAGGTCTTTAACTCATTCACTCCCAGCCATTTTGACAGAAGCAATCCCGTTCGCTCCTGGTTGTTTTACTGAATTTTGACTTATTTTGCAAGACCCACAGAATATTCTATTATATTGCCAGAAAAACATGGAAAAACCCCCAAAAAAGATTAAAGTCTCTTCTTTTATCACGAAAAAAAAGTATGTTTCTATCTGTTTCCGCTTTGCAGCAATTAGCATTAGAAGAGATCTAAGTTTCCTCAGTTTTCACGAATCTATTTAAAATTGTAAGTAATTGAGCTTTTTTTCTACATGGCCCTGGTTGATCTCCTTTGCCCTGCTGCCACCTGCTGGCCGTTTGTGTAATAACTACCATTTCTGCAACCGTTCTTTGCAGTTGAGGCTACATCAAATCCTACAGTATTCTCTAGCATTAAAAAACAAAACAAAAAAAACGTCTAAATACGTCTTTGGGACACTTAAAACATTAAAAAATAAATGTATTTACAAGTTATTGGGAGCAAATGAGTTAAAGATTTATATTGATAAATCTATGTGGACCTGGGATTGTGATCATTTTGATTGATGAAATCACCTTTAATCAATTTTTAACCCCTTCAAAAAAGAAGAAAAGCTGAAAAAGCTGAGGATAAAAAAGGCCCATTAAACACAACTCTTAAGAATTAACTTAAAAATTAAACTGTCACTGACTTCCAAACAAAATTAACCTCCGTGGGATTTCATGTTGCCGTAATATTTGCAGAAATTCAGGCAGCTCCTATTATGGAATAACACCCCCCGAAGGAGTTGGGTAAATATTGATTGCACTGTCACTAAATGAAAATAAACCCAGTAAAGTGTGTAATGCATTTGAATAATCTACTGTACAGATTATAATGTGTAACACAAGAGCTGCTATCACCATTCAAGTGGATCAGTGGATGAATAAATGACTTCCTTTGCACGGGCATCATGTTATTGACAATGATCAGTGTGATCAACTCAGTGATTGCTTACCGGGCTCACTGTCATTACAGAAAACAATGTGCAATTCTGATTATGTTATTCCCTCCCAGGAACCACTAAAATCAGCAGTAGCCTTTGTGAAGGTTTCAAAAATCCACTTGTGTGCAGAAGACTTCGTGAACAAAAACACACTTTCCACACTAGTAGATCCAAACAACTCATTCATACATATATGACACCTGGATTAAACTTGCTGCTTTGATCGATCCAATTAGATTTATCCTCTTATTGATTTAACAAATGTTTAATCCTTGGTTGAGGTATGCTTAGTCTAAGGTTTATTTTGTGTGTGTTGTTTTTAGTCCTCTCACCTTGAACCCTGTTTGCAATGTATTCTGTTTTGTGTATTTGATAACCTTGACTGCCCACTCTGAGTCAACACTTGTTTCACAATGTTTCTCTGTGTCTTGTTCATTTTCCTTCCTGACAATTTAAGTAGTATTTTTTCACGTGTTCCTCATTTGCGCCTAATTAGTTTGAACTTTAATGGTTTGGGCATTTTCAGTGTTTATATTTCCAATATTGAAAATCACTAGTACGAGTAACGTACTTTCGATTGTTTGTCTCAAATGGTGAGCCTGAATAATATGTGAAAAATGGACATTTTTGAGAATGGAGACTGTGGTAAATTGATGTTAGGGGTACAGAGCCACCCTGGGTTCCTAAGAAACCATACAAAAAATTAAAAATAAAATTAAAAATCGAGCATGTGACTAAATGTTTGAGGAGACTATTTCGTGGAAAATGTGAAGTTAAACTGTTAGAAATTTGTTTAAAAATAAAAATAAAAATAAAAATCCACTCCTGAAAGTACTCCATCATAATGTTCACGACTGTGCAAATACCAAAGTATTGATATTTGTGTTATACACTGTATGTTAGGATGTCTTTGAGCTGCAAAATTGGGTGTTAAAGTTAGCATAAAAATGTACCATAATGCCTGTGGTAGATTATATTACTAAAGCTGTTAAACAGTGCTTGAAAAAGTGTTTGCCCCCTTCCTGATTCTGCCCCCCTCCCCCTAATTCAAGCTTTTTCTGGCACCGAGTTGCTTACATCTCTGTGGAGATACTTTGGCTCGTGCATCCTTGCATAATTGCTTTAATTTAACAACACCGGAGGATTTTCAAGCATCAACACCCTTTTAAAGGTTATGCTACAGCATTTTGGTCAGATTCAAGTCTGGACTTTGACTAGACAGCTCCAAAACATTCAATGTGTTTTTTCTTAAGATATTCACAGGTTGACTTTGCTGATGTGTTTACACTCATGATGCAGAACCCAAATGTCTTTCAGCTTGAGGTCACAAAGTGATGGCCAAACATTCCATCTCAGGATTTTCTGGTAAAGAACAGAATTCATGGTTCCTTCAATCATGGTAAATTGTCCAGGTCCTGAATAAGCAAAGCAACCCCTGACCATCACACTATAACCACTATGTTTGACGATTGGTATGAAGAGGTAGGTTATGTCCGATCTTTACGTTTGTTTGATGACATCCTGTAATATCTATTTCTGTATTAATCTGCCCAAAAACTTAAACCACCTTCATGTAGTGATCCTGAAAGAGAAAAGTGTCTCGACAGACTCTAGTTGCTGCTGCCCTTAGGTTAAAGAAAGAAAAAAGCAAAGGTGTTTCGTTGAAATACCTAATACCAACAAAGGTAATAACCAAATAAAAATTAAAAAATGACTGAGGCAGCACAGTGTCATAGTGTTGAGCAGCTCACAGTCCAGTGGGTCAGAGGTCAAATCCAGTCTCAGGCTGTCCTGTGTTTGAGTTTGCC